>NC_080545.1:10818635-10913635 GCF_028640845.1 Ahaetulla prasina
TTTGTCACTTTTCCCATTGCCATGCTTCATTTTTCCCTACTATTCCACTTTTTTCTTGTTTTTTATTTTTATTTGCAACTGCCAGAGTTGTCAGGAATTGGCTGGCAAATACACTTAATTCCTACTTAGTCTTATTAATCTAATCATGAGTTCATTGTCCCCATTCTTTCGCTCTTTTTTGACTATATATATATTTGTTAGAATTTTTCAATGCAGTAAAAGTATACAACAAAACAAGAAAATCAGGAAGATAGAAAGTAAGAAAAGAGAAAAAGGAAGGCAATAATAAAAAAGGAAACATACAATTATGCTTTCTGTTTTCTTTCTGTTGAGCAATTATCACCTTACTCTTTCCCCTCTATCTTTACCCCATTTTAAACCCCAAATCATCAGTTCATTTTTTTCCTCCTCTGAACACAAAAATCCATATAAAGTTTCTAGTCCTTCAGAAAAGACTTTGTCTTTTTTCTTTCCCTCTAACTCAGCCACTTCAATTAAGTTTAGCTCATTTCATAATGCAATTTTTTTTTTGCTGTAGGTATTTCTTTTCCATTCTATAACCTTGCCACGCTTAGCACATAGAATATTCTTTTCCCATATTTCTTTCCCAATTCTTTATCCACAACTCAGCAGAAGCAATTCTGATTTCAGCATGAGGCTAGTCTACAATAATTGTTGCTTTTTTTGTATGGATTTGCAACCCTCTCTTTCTCTCTCTCTCTCTCTCTCTGCTTTTTCGCAAGTTCACCATGTACGATAATAAATTCCCTCTTCTTCTTTCACACTTCTGACATTGGTTTGAAGTTCCTTTATATATTTTAGACAATTTAGCCATCCGCATGTCACATAACAATTCTCTTTGACTTATGCACACTGTAAATTTAACCCCAGTTCCTCACATTTTCCCCCATGTGTTACATTTATATTATAAATCAAAATTTGCAGCCTATTTCGCCCGGCTTCGTCACCTCTTTCCATCAGAACCAGATGGTTTCGTTAGGACTTTCATATTCAGAGACATTAATTTTTTTTCTCCCACTGACAGTTTGGTTTATTTCCATACCGAGTGGACTACACTTCCCTTTTGGTTGGGTCTGTTGATTTTAAGCAAGTTCTAACTTTTGGTTTTAGCCTTTCCCCTGATGTAGAAGACTGAGTGGTTAGAACTGGGAGCAGAGTCAAAGAGGGATTAGCCTAGAATCCATACATAATCACAATTGAGCTAAGTCCAACCTCCCTCGAATTCCCTTGACTCTTATCTACCGTATTTTTTGGAGTATATACCTTTTTCCCCCCAAAAGAGGGTGAAAAGCTGGATGCTTCTTATACTCCGAATGTGGCCCCACCCGGCTTCTCAAACGGAGGTTTCAGAGGCTGAAAAAAGCATCAGAAAAGAAGCTTCAGAAAAGAAGCCCCCAAATAGAGCTTCGGAAAAAAAGCTCCCAAACAGAGCTTCAGAGGCTTTTTTTCTGAAGTTCTGTTTTGGAGGCTTTCAGAGGCAGAAAAAAGTTTCTTCTGAAACAGAGTTTCAGAGGCAGAAAAAAAAGCAAAAAAAAACCCCAAAAAACCCCCCAAAAAAGCAAGGCACAGAGCTCACAACCAAGGAACCTGTTGCTAAAATTCACCTCTGGGAACACCCCCTCTGATTGGGGGTATTCCGGGAGGCCGATCTACCTGCCAATCAACTTTTTTCTTATTTTCCTCCCCAAAAACTAAGATGCGTCTTATACTCCGGCATGTCTTGTACTCCAAAAAATACGGTAACTCCAACCAGGTGCTGATTGTTAGTTGAGAAGATTCCAGTGCATATCATGTTTTCCCCAAAATAAGACTGGGTCTTATATTAATTTTTGCTCCAAAAATTGTGGCTTATTTTCTGATTAGGTCTTAGTTTGGGGGAGAAAGACAGTACTAAACGTCTCTGTCTGGTTGACAGTCTTAACTGGGGCTTATTTTTTGGGGGTAGGCCTTATATTACGAGCATCCTGAAAAATCACGCTAGGACTTATTTTCCGGTTGGGTCTTATTTTCAAGGAAACAGGGTAGATGTTTTAACACTAAATCAATTTAACTGGAGCTTCACCTGTAGACCTGGTCTTTCATGCTTTCATCCTGGACATCTGCTTTGTGTCCCATGATGCGTAGTAGATCCTATTTGCGTTCCCATGTTGACATTTTTAGTGTTGTGCCTTGTCCGCTTTCCCCGCAGCCGGGGCCTTCTTATCTGCTTCCGAACGCTGAGGAATGTCCTAGCATGCCTCCCAGCCCCAGCCCTGGCTCCATGCCCAGACAGGCTGAGGAAGAAGAAGCGCCCCCAGCCCCCAGCCCTGGCTCCATGCCCAGGCAAACGGAGCAACTAGACCCCTCTCCCTCCCCCACAGCATGTGAGCCTGAGGAAGGTCAATTACCAACAGCTGCAGACTGGAGTGACCCTCGCTTCAGGAGAATTGATAGACGGCGGCAACAGAAGGAAGGGAGGGGCAGGCCTGGATAAGTGCTGAGTCATGGAGCCACACCCCATGGCCTATATAAAGGATCTGCTTTCTGGCATTCTCTGAGTCAGGCAAAGTCGAACATATCTTGCTGAAGTCACTTTCTGGTCTCCTGCCTGCTTTGAGAACTTTGCTAGGACTTTGGCAGACTGCAGAGGCACGTCTGATACAGACTTCCCTGACCCGGCCGTCAGCGGAGGAGTGGGACACGACATTTAGTTTCCCTTATTTGTGTTCTGTCATAGAGCTGCTGAGACTAGGAATATCTATGTTCCTCATGCTTCCAAGAACTTTCTCTGAATTTTCTCTGTTTCCTATGTGTGGCTGTATTCCTAATGCCCCTGAATGGTTGAAGCTGGGCTTGTGCCTCAGTTTCCCTCACCTTTCTTTGTTTAATTCAACGCCATGCTGGAGACTGTGAAGACCTGGATGGAATTTCCTTAGATGGGTGGGTGACCATGTAGATTGGCTACATGAATAAATAAACCCAGTCCACTCTAGTGTCCAGTCTTTAAAGTCTTGTTATCTATTTTTAACAATTAAAAACAAAAGCATTGTCAGCTTTGGAAGCCATACTAGGCCGGAAGCTTCCGTGCTGCCACTTTCTCATGTGTGGGAAAGTAGGAGGGGGGGATTTAGTAGAGAGGTTGTATTTAGACTAATAGCATTCTTCCTGTCGGTCAAGGTCAGGCCGATCCTGCATCTGGAGAAGGAATGGTTGGAGTGCTGTCTCGAGATGGGACGGTTGGCGATTGGAGCATGTGATCGACTGAGGAGTGAGGGGATAGTTTTGGCGGTTTTTGATTTACTGAGGTAAAACTCGGACCTCTCAGATTCGGGTTTTCCCAGATGTGCCCGTTTACCTATTCTAGTAAATAGAACTTTGCAAAATGCTTGCTTCAGAGTTTTTACTGGGAATTGGGTTTTTTTCTGGAACGCTGACATTTTGGAATGGATTCACATTCCAAACATTTGGTTTCAAATTTATTTGAGCCCTTCATCTCTTTGCAACTTTCCAAAAGCTTCTAAACTTTCTAAAAATCCTAATGCAACCACCCTTTTGCTATTTATTCTAGAAAGAGAGATTGAAGTCCTTAAACTTACATTTAAAATTTTTTTTCCAATAAGGATTGAATGAAAAAACACTCCGTGCTGTCAAAATTGTCAATCCAAAGGTTCCTAATAGCTGAAAAGCAATTAACCAGCAATTTTGTGTTTCAAGCGATTAGAAAAGGATGTGTAAGATGTGTAGGAGAGAGCCTGAGGGAGGGGTCAAATGTGTCATCAGACTTGAGTCTCTTCATGGCCACAAGAGATCTAAGTACAGCCCAGCTTCAATTCCTTTGACTCTTTACCTCCCGTCAATTTGCTTGGGCCGTTAGTAGTTCAGATTCTTGTAGGGCGCTTAATCTTGCAACAAATCTTTATACCCATTTGAACGGCCTGGATCTTCTGATTGACAGGATAAATGCAAGCTTGATGTCTCCAGGATCTTTCAACCTGCCAGAGGCTATACGAAGAACAGCTCTCTGGAGCACTTGTGGGTAATCCAAAATTTCCCCCTTGTCCAGAGAGGAATTACAAAAAGCCAGTCCACCTGCTGGTTTTTCATCCCCCAACAGAATCGGCGCTACTTTTCGCAGAGCCATTTTGGGTTCACCATTCCCTGGAAATTTGTTTTAGAGGGTTCTTGTCAAAACTGTGTCACTTCCTTGTGAGACATAAATCCACACTTAATGTTGCTAATTGGTAATGTATGCTACTGCCTATATATCCAGTGGTGGGATTCAAATAATTTAACAACCGGTTTGCTGCCCTAATGGCCATCCCTCCCATGCCCTGTTTTGGGCCTAGTAGGCCTCCCTGCAGCCTCCTGGGAGCAAAAATGGGCTGCGGGTGTGTGTGCAACACCCCGTGTCCCATCTTGTGCCTATGTTGTGCCTTGCCCGCCCGCCCTCCTCTCCTCAGCCGGGCCCCTTCCATCTCCTGCTATCTGAGCCAGAGACTGATAGTGAAGAAGAATGGCCTGGCATGCCTCCAGCCCCCAGCCCTGGCACCATGCCCGGACAGACTGAGCAAACAAACCTCCCTACAGCGTGTGAGCACGAAGCCATCCACAAGCTAGAATTGCCAGCAGCTGAGCAGGAGGACGAAAAGACACCGTGGACAGATCCCTGCTTCCGGAGAATGGAGAGGCGACGTCAGCAAAAGGAAGGGAGGGGCAGGCCTGGATAAGCGCTGAGTCGTGGAGCCACACCCCGTGGCCTATATAAAGGATCTGCTTTTTGGCATTCCTTGAGTCAGGCAAAGTCTCATCTGGTTGCTGAAGTCACACCTTGGATTCCTGCCTGCCCTGAGAACTCTGACAGGAATTTGGCTGTAGAGGCTTCGTGGCCACGCTTGATACAGACTTCCCAGACCCGGCCATCAGAGGAGGAGTGGGACACAACAGCCTAGTAGACCTCCCTGGACTTACCTGGGAGCCAAAAGAGGGAGGAGAGGGGCCAGCCAGCAATTTAACAACTGGTTCAGCCAAAATGATGTGAACCGGTTGAATCCCATCACTGTATGTATCTGTTTCTTTCTCGACTGGACTGTCTTTTTAACCAGGTATCCCCTTTCAAACGTGGATAGTTCTCAACTTGCAAATAATTCATTTAGTGACGGTTCGAACTTACAATGGCACTGAAAAAAAGTCACGTATGACCGTTTTTCACACTTACAACCGCAGCAGCGATCAAATTTCAAACCCTTGGCAAATTATTCATATTTATGGCGGTTGTAGTGTCCTGAGGGTGGCGTGATCCTCTTTTGCGACCTTCTGACAAGCAAAGTCAATGGGGAAGCCAGATTCACTTAACGACTAAGTTGTTAATTTAACCGAAAGGTCATAAAATGGGGCAAATTCACTTAACAACAAACTTGCTTAGCAAAGAAATTTCGGACTCCATTGTGGTCATAGGTCGAGGACTAACTGTATTTACTAGTTTAACCATTTCAAATGAAACCACTCATAGTGAAAGAAAATCACTTAATCAGTGGAACAACTTGCCTCCAGAAGTTGTGAATGCTCCAACACTGGAAGTTTTAAAGAAGAGGTTGGATAACCATTTGTCTGAAGTGATGCAGGGTTTCCTGCCTAGGCAGGGGGTTGGATTAGAAGACCTCCAAGGTGTTCTGTCTCCTTCCCCACTTCAGACCCACGAGCTGGCCTTCAGCCAGTGGATTCATGGCTCTTATCAGTCCTGGCAGAGAAATCACAGCTGCCTGCCAAAGTTCAAACAAATGACTCACGTAGCAAGACTTTCAGCTCTTTTTGAAATGGTTCAGCTAAACTTTTGCTTCCCGTGGAGTGAGAGCAGTCCCAAAGCTCCTTATATATCCTGTGGGGTGGGGCTCCTGCCCCACCCTTCCTTTTGATGACACCGCTTCTCTAATTTTCTGAAGCGCGGGTCAAGCCAAGCTTGATTATAATTATTATTAGCTGGGTCTGAAGGCGTAGCCTGGGGAAGGGAGGAATCAGGGGATGACGGCCTCATTACGTCCTCCGACTGGTCTGGTTCTGGCTCCTGGAGCCGAGCCAAAGGAATTGGTGCTCCAAAGGTAAGCCTTACCGGCCCTTCCCACTCACTCTCGGAGTCACTTTCGGGCATGGGGCCAGGTTCGGGGGCTGGAGTCACAACACAAGGTCCCTTCCCACTCTGTTATTCTATCGTCGCTTTATTTGGTACCTACGCTTTCAGAGATGTCCTTTCTGACTTATTTTGCGTTTTGCTGCTCACGAATTTCACGGGAAGCAAAATGCATCGGGAGATCTTTTGAGCTTCCAATCTGTTATTTGCCTTTTAGAACAGGGCCTTTCCCATTATTTCCATAACTAATTGCAGCCAAATTGAAAATGAGACATTTAATCAACCGTGATTTGCTTTCGATGGTCCTGAACATATTGAGGACAGGGAATTACTGGATGACATAAATATGAGCTGTGTTTTAATACGAAGGAGACTTCAATTCTTTTTCCCGTGTTCCGAGCAGAGGGTACGAATGGGAATTTTTAAGAGGTGAAACATATGGGGAGATTGACAATGTATTCTTTTGCTTGAGCTGCCAATTAAACAGACGTCTTTCCCTGCAGGATTTTGGCAACCTCCTGCAGCTTGGAAGGTTACTGGAGCCAAAGCATACATAGGAATGAAAAATCATAGGAGAATTCAGGCATTTATTTACTCATAGGCATATCCCAGGCAGTCCTCGACTTACAGCCAGAAATTGAGCCCAAGCTTTCTGTTGTTAAGTGAGAAGAGGGCCGTGAAAATATTTACAGACCCCTCGCATCCAGGACATAAACTGTTTCAACTCCTACCCTCAAAATGACGCTATAGAGCACTGCACACCAGAACAACTAGACACAAGAACAGTTTTTTCCTGAAGGCCATCACTCTGCTAAACAAATAATTCCCTCAACACTGTCAGATTATTTACTGAATCTGCACTACTATTAATCTTCTCATCGTTCCCATCACCAATCTCTTTCCATTTATGACTGTATGACTATAACTTGTTGCTAGCAATCCTTATGATTTATATTGATATATTGATCATCAATTGTGTTGTAAATGTTGTATCTTGATGAACGTATCTTTTCTTTTATGTACACTGAGAGCGTATGCACCAAGACAAATTCCTTGTGTGTCCAATCACACTTGGCCAATAAAAAATTCTATTCTATTCTATTCTATTCTATTCTATTTTGCCCCATGTTACCATCTGTCTTGCAAGTTTTTAAGCGAATCCTTGCGGATGATCAGTGAGTAACGTAGTTGTTCCAATAAATCCGGCTTTACCCGTTGACTTGGCTTGTCAGAAGGTCGCAAAAGGGGGATCATGAGAAATCCCCCACCCCACCCCAGTACATTGCGACCATCGTAAATACGAGTCGGTGGCTAAATGTCTGAATTTTGACCCCGTGGTGATCATGGGATATGCTGCAGAGGTTGTAACTGTGAAAAATGGTGATAGTAAGTCACATTTTACAGTGCCATTGTAATAACTTGGAACAGTCACTAAATGAACTGTCATAAGTTGAGGATGACCTGTGCTGATAAATACACCTGGGGGCCCGCTTACTCATTTGATTCTAAGTAGCTTACAATGAGGACCCAGATTTTTGGGGGCAATAGGCTGACTCTGTAAACTGCTTAGAGAGGGCTATAAAGCACTGTGAAGCGATATATAAGTCTAAATGCTGTTGCCTTTCTTTCCTTCCTTCCTTCCTTCCTTCCTTCCTTCCTTCCTTCCTTCCTTCCTTCCTTCCTTCCTTCCTCCCTCCCTCCCTCTCTCTCCCTCCCTCCCTTATTCCCTTTCTTATTATCCTTCCTCGTGGCTCAGTGGTTAGAAAGCTGTATTGCAGGCTGACTCTGCCCACTGCCAGGAGTTCGATCCTGACCAGCTCAAGGTTGACTCAGCCTCCCATCCTTCCGAGGTCGGCAAAATGAGGACCCAAATGGTTGGGGGCAGTAGGTTGATTCTCTAAACCACTTAGAGAGGGCTATAAAGCACTGTGAAGCAATATATAAGTCTGAGTGCATTTGCTATTCCTTCCTTCCTTCCTTCCTTCCTTCCTTCCTTCCTTCCTTCCTTCCTTCCTTCCTTCCTTCCTTCCTTCCTTCCTTCCTTCCTCCCTCCCTCCCTCCCTCCCTCCCTCCGTCCCTCCCTCCCTCCCTTATTTGCTTTCTTATTATCCTGCCTCGTGGCTCAGTGGTTAGAATGCTATATTGCAGGCTCACTCTGCCCACTGCCAGCAGTTCGATCCTGACCAGCTCAAGGTTGACTCAGCCTTCCATCCTTCCGAGGTCGGCAAAATGAGGACCCAAATTGTTGGGGGGAAATAGGCTGATTCTGTAAACCGCTTAGAGAGGGGCCATAAAGTGCTGTGAAGTGGTATATAAGTCTAAGTGCTATTGTTCTACATGCTGGTTGTTGTGTACTTCCCGCTGAAATTTTGAAGGGCTGATAGAAAAAAATATTTCAGACAAGCTGAGACTCGGCTGACAAAACTGCAACTCAGACCCCATTATATCGTACCTTCTGTCAGGATCCATGAACCCACTCTATAACACCTCGTCTGATAAAAATAACTGGGGAAGATAATCTTTCTAATGTACATTTGCTGTTATCAGATCAGTACGACGTAATTTCTTTGAGCATTGCTACATTTTCTTATGCTGCCGGTAAAACAAGTCAAACTGTACTCACTGACAATCCACTACTCACTGCAATATATTATCTTGCTTTTTTTTTAATCGTTATTTTTAATGCTTCTTATTTGTAACGCTGGTCTGTAATGAAAATAAATGAGTGTTGGTTGTCCTGAGCTACCCAGAGTTCCTTAAGGTGTGCGGGTGTTAAATCTTTTAGATAAAGAAATTAACAACCCTAAAAGGAAACAAACGACGCCACAGGGGTACGAGTTCACAGTACAAAGAATAATTAATGGTTGTGTAGTTCTTTCTGGACCCCTGCGGTTCAAAAAACAAAGAAAATCCAGGTGCCGTTTGGAAAAGCATCTTTGGGACACCCATGACCCGGATCAGAAGTGGGTTTCAGCAGGTTCTGACCAGTTCTGGAGAACCGGTAGCGGAAATTTTGAGTAGTTTGGAGAACCGGTAAATACTACCTCTGACTGGCCGCGCCCCCATCTATTCTCTGCCTCCCGAGTCCCAGCTGATCGGGAGGAAATGGGGATTTTGCAATATCCTTCCCCTGGAGTGGGCCGGGAATGGAGATTTTACAGTATCCTTCACCTGCCACGCCCACCAAGCCACACCCACAGAACCGGTAGTAAATTTTTTTGACCTGAATGAGTCAGAATCTACACAGACATTCGCAAATAGTTTTTTTTTACCTTTGGATATACAAGTCCCATGTTACTCCTTGATATATTTCTTTTATGGAAATTTTTTCCCCCTCCAAAAACAGAATGCACTTGGACAGTTGTCATTTTTCACATAAGAAGTATCATTTTCAGGTCTGTTTTAATCGGTGGTGGGATTCAATTTTTTTTACTACAGGTTGTGTGGGCGTGGCTTGATGGGCGTGGCTTGGTGGGAATGGCAGGGGAAAGATACCGTAAAATCTCCATACCCACCACACTCCAGGGGAAGGATACTGTAAAATCTCCATTCCCTTCCCACTCCAGGGGAAGGATACTGTAAAATCTCCATTCCCTCCCCAGTCCAGGGGAAGGATACTGTAAAATCTCCATTCCCACTCCACTCCAGGGGAAGGATACTGTAAAATCTCCATTTCCTCCCCACTCCAGGGAAAGGATACTGTAAAATCTCCATTCCCTTCCCACTCCAGGGGAAGGATACTGTAAAATCTCCATTCCCTCCCCAGTCCAGGGGAAGGATACTGTAAAATCTCCATTCCCACTCCACTCCAGGGGAAGGATACTGTAAAATCTCCATTTCTTCCCCACTCCAGGGGAAGGATACTGTAAAATCTCCATTCCCACTCCACTCCAGGGGAAGGATACTGTAAAATCTCCATTCCCTCCCCACTCCAGGGGAAGGATACTGTAAAATCTCCATTCCCTCCCCACTCCAGGGGAAGGATACTGTAAAATCTCCATTTCCACTCCACTCCAGGGGAAGGTTTCTGTAAAATCTCCATTCCCTCCCCACTCCAGGGGAAGGATACTGTAAAATCTCCATTCCCACTCCCCTCAGGGGAAGTTTACTGCAAAATCCCCATTTACTCCCAATCAGCTGGGACTCAGGAGGCAGAGAATAGATGGGGCGGGGCCAGTCAGAATTTTTACTACCGGTTCTCCGAACTACTCAAAATTCCCGTTACCGGTTCTCCAGAACTGGTCAGAACTTGCTGAAACCCACCTCTGGTTTTAATGCCACCAATTCACATGAACCTCAGGATGGACCTTCCTTCACCCTTGTCTTAACAAGCAGCTAAGTTTTGCCGACCAGAAATTTGCCTGGATCTTAGAGCCGACATATTTGGTCATCTTATTCGTTTTGTAATTTGGAATTCCGCCTCCCTTTATCGTTGTTGCTAGGGAGGAATGGATATGGCATCTGCCTGGTTTCTTTTGCTTTGATCTCAGTGTTTGTGCTAAATTCACTTTATTGGGTAAATCTAGGCATAAAAAGAGCTAGTCTTTTGCCTGAGTAGAGCAGGGAACATAGATTTAGCCCAAGTACAGGTAGTGCTTGACTTACAACATTCATTTAGTGACTGTTCAAAATTACAATGGTTCCTTCCTTCCTTCCTTCCTTCCTTCCTTCCTTCCTTCCTTCCTTCCTTCCTTCCTTCCTTCCTCTCTCCCTCCTTCCTTCCTCTCTCCCTCCTTCCTTTTTCCTTCCTCTCTCCATATTTTCCTTCCCTCCCTCCCTCCTTCCCTTCCATTTTCCTTCCTTCCTCCCTTCCCTCCCTCCTTTCTTTTTCCTTCCTTCCTTCCTTCCTTCCTTCCTTCCTTCCCTCCATATCTTCCTTCTCTCCCTCCTTCCCTCCCTCCCTCCTTTCCTTCCTTTTTCCTTCCTTCCTTCCTCCTCCTCCTTTCATTCCTTTTTCCTTCCTTCCTTTCTTCTTTCCTTCCTTCCTTCCTCTCTCCCTCTTTCCTTTTTCCTTCCTTCCTTCCTTCCCTCCCTCCCTCCTTCCTTCTTCCTTCCTTCCCTCCATATCTTCCTTCCTCCTCCCTCCTTCCTTCCATTTTCCTTCCTTCCTCCTCCCTCCCTCCTTCCTTCCTTCCTTCCTTCTTCCTTCCTTCCTCCTCCCTCCTCCTCCCTCCTCCTCCTCCTCCCTCCCTCCCTTCTCCACAGCTATAGCTCCTGAGAGAATTTAAAAAAAACCAAACTCTCCATTGCTGCTTGACTTCAAGAGGAAAATATTTGTGTTTGCTCAGAGATTTAGTCAAGTGACTCTTCTAGCTTCAGTACTAAAAGCTGAGATTAATTTATAGACCAGTTGTGTCTCTCATGATCTAATGGAGATCTCTAGCAGCTTGCAGTGCTTTTGTTCTTCCATGTAACAACAATGGCTATTTCCTTACAACAGAACTGAGAGTTTAAAAAATTCTTATAAAACACTGCTTTTCTTTAAAATGACACTATTATTTCAAATATTTCTGGATGACATTGAACAATCAGATTGGTAATCGTGACCCTAGTATACCTGTAGAGCAGACGAATTGAAGAATGCAGGTCAAAAATTTTGGAAGGGTGGAATTCAAAACCAATCTTTGACCGTTAGTTCTACGTTGGATGTGATATACCATGTTTTCCCGAAAATACGACCTACCCCGAAAGTAAGTCTTTGATTTTTTTACACAAGCACCCAATATAAGCCCTACCCCCACTCCCAAATAAGCCCTAATTAAGACCTCACCCACTCCAGGGTGCATGGGTAAAACTTAAGCTAGGGTGGGGATGGCGGCAGTGGTGAAATTTAAAATTTGTTACTACCGGTTCTGTGGGTGTGACTTGGTGGGGGGGTAATGTGACTGGGTGGGCGTGGGCATCTTTTTTTTTTTTACTTTTAAAAGCATTTTTTCGACAACCTCTTCGGCCGAATAGGTTGCAAAAAATGCTTTTAAAAGGCTGTGGCAATCCCAGCTGAGTTGCCTGATCGTCAGAGGCTTTTCTTTTCTTTTAAAACCATTTTATTTTTGCCTTTAAAAGGAAAAAAAAAAGCCTCTGACGATCAAGCAACTCAGCTGGGATCATCCGAAGAGCCTTTTAAAAGCATTTTTTCTACAATCTCTTCGGCCGAAGAGGTTGTAGAAAAAATGCTTTTAAAAGGCTCCTCTGGTGATCCCAGCTGAGCTGCGCGATCATCAGAGGCCTTTTTTTTTTTAACTTTTAAAAGCATTTTTTTGGCCGAGTGAGATGAGTCAGTGGACAGCATCCCGCACCCGAAAATCAGACCTGGTGCCTTTTTTTGGTGGCAGAAAAAAATAAGATATTTTGGAAACACTGTACTGCTCACGTTTTCCAGATCCTCAACTGTTTGTATAACCCGGCAGTGTTTTATTTGATGTTCGGCTTTTATCAGCCCATTTTTTCGGAAAGCCTCGAAAACACGCTGAAAAAAAGCCTCGAAAATGAGTCAAAAAAAAGCCTCGAAAACAGGACGGAAAAAGCCTCGAAAATGGGCCAAAATAAGCCTCAAAAACAGGCAAAAAAAAAAAAAAAGGCCTGAAACGGGGTGTGGAGGCCAAAAACAGCCGGTGGGTGGGTGGGGCTTCGGCAATATTCAGTCTATAAGACACACAGACATTTTCACCCCCTTTTGAGAGACAAAAAAGGGCGTCTTATAGTCTGAAAAATACGGTATATGTCCCGGAAACTAGGAAAAGGAAACCTTGGAGAAAAGCTGCGTCGAACCCTACGACCGTTTGGTGTCCCCATTTATTTAGGGGGGGGAAGTGTTCTCTTGAATGGCTTGTTCTGAGATTGTCTTGGAGATTCTGGGGAGGCAAGGGAGTGTTTTGAGCGTGATGGTGAAAAAAGGAATCAGTCGGTTGATGATCTACTGCACATCCCATTGTTGTTTTTGTGATTAAGGGTCTGGCCAGGGGTGACATGCTCCCGGTTCAGACCGGATCGCTTGATCCGATAGCGGGTGGTTCGGAGAACTGGTAGCAAAAATCCCTGCCCCCACCCCAGCCCAGCTGAGCAGCACGATCATGAGGTGTTTTTTTTTTAATAAGTAATCACACGGCTCAGCTTTAAAAAATGCTTTTAAAAGCCTCTCACGATCCCAGCTGAGTTGCCTGATCGTCAGAGGCTTTTCTTTTCTTTTAAAACCATTTTATTTTTGCCTTTAAAGGAAGCCTCTGACGATCAGGCAACTCAGCTGGAATCATCAAAGGAGCCTTTTAAAAGCATTTTTTCTACAACCTCTTCGGCCGAAGAGGTTGTAGAAAAAATGCTTTTAAAAGGCTCCTCTGGTGATCCCAGCTGAGCCGCGCGATCATCAGAGGCCTTTTTTTTTTAACTTTTAAAAGCATTTTTTTGGCCGAGTGAGATGAGTCAGTGGACAGCATCCCGCACCCGAAAATCAGACCTGGTGCCTTTTTTTTGGTGGCAGAAAAATATAAGATATTTTGGGGGAAACACTGTACTGCTCACGTTTTCCAGATCCTCAACTGTTTGTATAACCCGGCAGTGTTTTATTTGATCGATAGCCTCGGCCCGTTTTATCAGGCCATTTTTTCGGAAAGCCTCGAAAACACACTGAAAAAAAGCCTCGAAAATGAGTCCAAAAAAAGCCTCGAAAACAGGACGAAAAAAGCCTCGAAAATGGGCCAAAATAAGCCTCAAAAACAGGCAAAAAAAAAAAAAAAGGCCTGAAAACGGGGTGTGCGGAGGCCAAAAAACAGCCGGTGGGTGGGTGGGGCTTCAGCAATATTCAGTCTATAAGACACACAGACATTTTCACCCCCTTTTGAGAGACAAAAAAGGGTGTCTTATAGTCTGAAAAATACGGTATATGTCCCGGAAACTAGGAAAAGGAAACCTTGGAGAAAAGCTGCGTCGAACCCTACGACCGTTTGGTGTCCCCATTTATTTAGGGGGGGGAAGTGTTCTCTTGAATGGCTTGTTCTGAGATTGTCTTGGAGATTCTGGGGAGGCAAGGGAGTGTTTTGAGCGTGATGGTGAAAAAAGGAATCAGTCGGTTGATGATCTACTGCACATCCCATTGTTGTTTTTGTGATTAAGGGTCTGGCCAGAGGTGACATGCTCCCGGTTCAGACCGGATCGCTTGATCCGGTAGCGGGTGGTTCTGAGAACTGGTAGCAAAAATCCCTGCCCCCACCCCAGCCCAGCTGAGTAGCACGATCATGAGGTTGTTTTTTTTTAATAAGTAATCACACGGCTCAGCTTTAAAAAATGCTTTTAAAAGCCTCTGACGATCAGACAGCTCAGCTGGGATCGTCAGAACCTTTTAAAAGCATTTTTTTCTACAACCTCTTCGGCCAAAGAGATTGTAGAAAAAAAGCTTTTAACAGGCTCCTCTGGCGATCCCAGCTGAGTTGCCTGATCACCAGAGGCTTTTAAAAGCATTTTTTAAATAACCTCTTTGGCCGAAGAGGTTGTAGAAAAAATGCTTTTAAAAATAAAAATAAAAAGTTAGCCATGCCCACCCAGTCACATTACCTCCCCACCCCACCCCACCAAGCCACACCCACGGAACCGGTAGTAACAAATTTTACATTTCACCCCAGGTCTGGCTTCTTGAGTTGGGGGCTCTCAGATTTTTATTTTTTTTGTTTGTTTTACATTTATATCCCGCCCTTCTCCGAAGACTCAGGGCGGCTTACAGTGTGTAAGGCAATAGTCTCATTCTATTTGTATATTTACAAAGTCAACTTATTGCCCCCCCCAATAATCTGGGTCCTCATTTTACCTACCTTATAAAGGATGGAAGGCTGAGTCAACCTTGGACCTGGTGGGGCTTGAACCTGCAGTAATTGCAGGCAGCTGGTTTTTAATAACAGGCTTCTTATAGCCTTGAGCCACCACGGCCCTTTTCCAATAGTTCCAGGGAACAGTCATTATTCCCATTTTTTTACCCGTTCCTATGTAAATTCCCATATAAAAATTCATTTTTTTATCATCGCTTCGTGCCTTCCCAACCCATAACACAAGAGAAGCAGTTGTGCCACTATTGCGCACAGCTGTTCACACGTGTTTTTAAAACCGCGCCTTGCACACCTGCGATTTGCCGTTCGGGGTAAACATCCACGATGGAAAGAATTTCTTGACTTCCAAAGATTCATTTACTGACTGTTCAGTGACAACTGCACTGAAAAAAAAAAGTGATTTGTGATGATTTTTCGCACTTCCAACCTTTGTGGCCTCCCTATGATCTTAGGCTCAAAATTCAGATTGCTGGGCAAAAAATGTCTTACTTAACAACAGAAAGTTTGGGCTCAATTGTGGTCATAAGTCGAGGACTACCTGTAACCTCCTACCTCTCCTCCACCATAGCTAATAAAGATGGAATACAACTGTCCATCTGAATTCATACCAGGGGTGAAATCCAGCAGGTTCTGACAGGTTCTGGAGAACCGGTAGAGGAAATTTTGAGTAGTTCGGAGAACCGGCAAATACCAGCTCTGGCTGGCCCCCGGGTGAGGTGGGAATGGAGATTTTGCAATATCCTTCTCCCAGGAGTGGGGTGGGAATGGGGATTTTGCAATATCCTTCTCCCAGGAGTGGGGTGGGAATGGGGATTTTGCAGTATCCTTCCCCTGCCACGCCCACCAAGTCACACCATGCCCACCAAGCCACGCCCACAGTAAAAAAGATTTAAATTTCACCATCGATGCATACCTTACTTCCTTTCACCCGGGCCCCTTCGTCTCCCTGCTGAAGCAGCCTTCAGCTAATATTAGATGGGAATCCACCTATTAATGCCTTGGCAATGATGATTTATTTAAAAGACTTCCGAAAAGAAGTCCGTAATGGCATTTGCTATTTTTAAAAGTCCTCTCTCTCTGCCTTTTAACATATTATATTAATATAATATATATTATATTAACAGACAGAGAGAAAGAGGGAGGGAATTTCAAAAAATAGAAATTGCCCTTATGGCAAAAGTTGTCCTGAGCTAACTGGGCCAGCTTGCCATTAAAAAAAATATCAAAATCCTTTCCCCCCTCTCTCCTTCCTTCCTTCCTTCCTTCCTTCCTTCCTTCCTTCCTTCCTTCCTTCCTTCCTTCCTTCCTTCCTTCCTTCCTTCCTTCCTCCCTCCCTCCCTCCCACTCTCCCACCCTGTTCTTTCCCCTTTCTTTACTTTCTGATCTTCCTTCCTTCCCACCCTCCCCTCCCTCTTCTTATCCTTCCCTTCCTTCCCTTTCTCATCTTCCTTCCTCCCTCCCTCCCTTCTTCTCTCGTCTTCCCTTTCTCATTTCTTCCTCCTCCTCCTCCTCCTCCTCCTCTTCTTTCCTTCCTTCTTTCCTTTCTCATCTTCTATTCTCCTCCCTCCCTCCCTCTTCTTACCCTTCCTTCCTTCTCTTCCTCATCTTCCTTCCTTTCTTTTTCCTTTTTCCCTCTCTTCTTCCCCTTCCCGTCTTTCCCTTTCTCAGTTTCCTTCCTTCCTCCCTCCCTCCCTCCCTCCCTCCCTCCCTCTCTCCTTTCCTCCCTTCCTCCTTCCCTCCTTTCGTTCCTTCCCTGCCTCCCCCTCTCTCTTCTTTCCCTTCCCCTCCTTCCCTTTCTCATCTTCCTTCCTTCCTTCCTTCCTTCCTTCCTTCCTTCCTTCCTTCCTTCCTTCCTTCCTTCCACAGTATATAAGTAAGTGCTATTGCTCACTCTTATTTTCCAAAGCAGCCGTCAACACCTGGTGGTTCATGGACCACTGGTGGTCCGCAGAAAAATTATCTGCATTTTTTATACTGCACCAAATACTATTTATCTTCTAAAAAATTTCATATTAGTGGTCAGTGGGATTTAAAATTATGAATTTAGTGGTCCCCGAGGTCCGAAAGCTTGGTGACCCCTGTTCCAAAGGACCAGAAGGCAGGACAAGAAACAATGGGTAGAAACTAATCAAGGAGAGAAACAACCTGGAATTAAGGAGAAACTTCTTAACAGTGAGAACAATCAACCAGTGGAACAGCTTGGCCTTCAGAAGTTGTGGGTGCTCCATCACTGGAGGTTTTTTTATTTTATTTACATTTATATCCCGCCCTTCTCCGAAGACTCAGGGCGGCTTACAGTGTATAAGGCAATAATCTCATTCTATTTGTATATTTACAAAGTCAACTTATTGCCCCCCCCAACAATCTGGGTCCTCATTTTACCTACCTTATAAAGGGTGGAAGGCTGAGTCAACCTTGGGCCGGGCTTGAACCTGCAGTAATTGCAGGCAGCTGTGTTCTAATAACAGGCTTCTTACCAGCCTGAGCTACCACGGCCCTTTTTAAGAAGAGACTGGACATGCACTTGTCTAAAATGGTACAGGATCTCCTGCTTGAGCAGAGGGTTGGATTAGAAGACCTCCGAGGTCCCTTCCAGCTCTATTCTGATTGATTGATTGACCTTCTGACAATGGGGAAGCCAGATTCGCTTAAGAACCGTGTTACTGGCCAAACAACTGCAGCCATTCCCTTAAAGGCCTATGTGGCTCAGACTGGTAAGACAGTCTGTTATTAACACAGCTGCCTGCAATTACTGCAGGTTCTAGTCCCACCAGGCCCAAGGTTGACTCAGCCTTCCATCCTTTATAAGGTAGGTAAAATGAGGACCCAGATTGTTGGGGGAAATAAGTTGACTTTGTATATAAATATACAAATAGGATGAAGACTATTGCTTGACATAGTGTAAGCCGCCCTGAGTCTTCGGAGAAGGGCGGGATATAAATGCAAATAATAAAAAAAAAGCCGTGGCTAGGAAGGTGGTAAAAATGGACCAGAACCCGCCCCGAACAGCTGTCCCGGTGTCAGCCTCCACTCCATTCTGTTAGGAACAGAAATTTTGAGCTCAGCTGTGGTCGTACGTCGAGGACTGGCGATCGCCATTCAACCAGGCGGTTATTGTCTCAGGTGTGAGGTAGTCAAATTGGGATTTAGTGCAATTTCCTTGGTACAAAAGAAGTAGGAAAGTTGCCCAGGGGAGCCATTCTTGGAACAGAACCTGATCAGGGCCCTAATGAGTTGGAAGCAATAGGGCAGGAGATTAGCTTGCGCGGCGGACACCAAACAAAAGAATATCGATGACATCGTCCTGTTTGGCTTCCAGAGTCCCGTCCTCCTACTTTGAAACAAATTGAATAGGTTGGCGGCGACACCTTTCAACACCCTTCCTGGCTGATGAGTCTTTTTTGCTGCTGGTTTTGTTGTCCGTACGGCACTTTTTTTTTTTTTCCATTGCATCCGTTAATGTCCTCCGTCTGCCCTTCCCTCCTCTTGTCGAACAAACTCTGAGCCTGTCCTTCTCAGGTGACAAGGAAAAGTTTGACCTGGAGGGCTCGAAAAGCAGACCCACAGCCAGGGAAGTGGGCCGAGCCCTCCACCGCTGACAGCAACTTCAAAACCGCCAATGTTTTGTTCCCGCCAAAAGTCCTCGTCTTCTTAATACTGCGTGGCGCGATTTTTTTTTTCTCCCTCTCCCTTTCTTTATTCCCAGACTCAGATTAACAGGGGTCTTTTGGAGGTCTTCTAGTCCAGCGGTCACCAACTGGTGGTTCATGGACCACTGGTGGTCCGTGAGAAAATTTTGGTGGTCCACAGAAAAATTATTTGCATTTTTTACATTGCACTAAATCAGGGGTTCTCAAACTAAGGCCCCTGGGATGGATACGTGCAATGAATATTTGTGTTGCTGCAGAGAGTTTCCCTCTTCGGGGTCTTTTTGTGCAGGTCGGAAGGGGTGGGGGAGAAATTCTGACTTGGGGTCTGCTTCAGCCTCCTGGTATATATATGCTTATAACAGCTTCGATCACACATTGCTCCCAGAAGCACAAAGCTGAAGCCTGAAGATGACAAATGAGACTTCGTCGAAATGTCGCCAAGACACTTCCAATTTTACGCGGGAGAAAACCCGAATAACCAAAGATATATATATGTGTGTGTGTGTGTGTGTGTGTGTGTGTGTGTGTGTGTGTTTCTGAGGTTTCGCGGGTGTTTAGGTCTTTGTTATTCGGGTTTTCTCCTCGTAAATTGGAAGTGTCTTAGACGCTTCGACAAGTCTCATTCGTCATCTTCAGGCTTCAGCTCATGTTTCTTCGTGCTTCTTGCTCCCAGAAGCACGAAGCTGAAGCCTGAAGATGACGAATGAGACTTCGTCGAAATGTCGCCAAGACACTTCCAATTTTACGCGGGAGAAAACCCGAATAACCAAAGATATATATATGTGTGTGTGTGTGTGTGTGTGTGTGTGTGTGTGTGTGTGTGTGTGTGTGTTTTCTGAGGTTTTCGCGGGTGTTTGTATATAGGTCTTTGGTTATTCGGGTTTTCTCCTGCGTAAAATTGGAAGTGTCTTGGCGACGCTTCGACAAGTCTCATTCGTCATCTTCAGGCTTCAGCTTCATGCTTCTTCGTGCTTCTTGCTCCCAGAAGCACGGAGCTGGAGCCTGAAGATGACGAATGAGACTTCATCGAAATGTCGCCAAGACACTTCCAATTTTACACAGGAGAAAACCCGAACAACCAAAGATATATATATATATATGTGTGTGTGTGTGTGTGTGTGTGTGTGTGTGTGTGTGTGTGTGTGTGTGTATGAGGTTTTCGCGGGTGTTTAGAGTCTGGTTATTCGGGTTTTCTCCTCGTAAATTGGAAGTGTCTTGGCGACGCTTCGACAAGTCTCATTCGTCATCTTCAGGCTTCAGCTTCATGCTTCTTCGTGCTTCTTGCTCCCAGAAGCACGAAGCTGAAGCCTGAAGATGACGAATGAGACTTCGTCGAAACGTCGCCAAGACACTTCAAATTTTATGTGGGAGAAAACCCGAATAACCAAAGATAGATAGATAGATAGATAGATAGATAGATAGATAGATAGATAGATAGATAGATAGATAGATATATGAAGAAGAAAAAGAAAAACAATAGGACAGGAACGGTAGGCACATTTGTGCTCTTATGCACGCCCCTTATGGTCCTCTTAGGAATGGGGTGAGGTCAATAGTAGAAAGTTTTTGGTTAAAGCTTTTGGGATTATGAGAAGAGACCACAGAGTCAGGTAAAGTGTTCCAAGCACTGATGATTCTGTTACAGAAGTCATATTTTCTGCAATCTAGATTAAAGCGGTTAACATTAAGTTTAAATCTATTGGTTGCTCTTGTATTATTGCAATTAAAGCTGAAATAGTCTTTAACGGGATGCGGTGGCTCAGGGGCTAGGACATTGAGCTTGTCAATCGAAAGGTCGGCAGCTCAGCGGTTCGAATCCCTAGTGCTGCCGTGTAACGGGGTGAGCTCCCGTTACTTGTCCCAGCTTCTGCCAACCTAGCAGTTTCAAAAGCAAGTAAAAATTGCAAGTAGAAAAAATAGGGATCACCTTTGGTGGGAAGGTAACAACGTTCCGTGCGCCTTTGGCGTTGAGTCATGCCGGCCACATGACCACGGAGACGTCTTCGGACAGCGCTGGCTCTTCGGCTTTGAAACAGAGATGAGCACCGCCCCCTAGAGTCGGCAACGACTAGCATGTATGTGCGAGGGGAACCTTTACCTTTACCTTTAGCCTTTAACAGGAAGGACATTACAATAGATGATTCTATGAGTTAAACTTAGGTCTTGTCGAGGGCGACAGAGTTCCAAGTTTTCTAAACCTAGGATTTCAAGTCTGGTGGGATAAGGTATTTTGTTGTTTTCAGAGGAATGAAGAACTCTTCTTGTAAAATATTTCTGGACATGTTCAATTGTATTGATGTCAGAAATGTGGTGAGGGTTCCAGACAGGCGAGCTGCAAATTTCCTGCCCTATTGCTTCCAACTGCTTGCTGTCCGCTCAAAGAACCTCTATTCTGGGCTATTCTTCTCCTCCTTCTTTTGTGCCAATGAAAACTTGGTACCAGCACGTTACCCTTCCAGGCACAGTTCCTGCACTGTAACATTGTGGGGGAAGACTCTTGAACATTTCTGGAAATAGCAAAAAGCCGTGGAAATCAGCCAGCATCCTTAATTGCACTGGGGAACAGTTGGACTGATCCTGTAAGGGATTTGTTGATGAATAGGCTGAAACGGAGTCTCTGCAGTCTTTGTCCCCTGGCAGAAGAAAGTGAGCTGCAGGTAAAGGTAGAGAGGGATGAGAAATCAAAATCTTTTTTTTTTTTAGTTTGATCTGGTCTTCAGGCTGAGCAAGAAAGGCATACGAAGCTAACCGATAGCGGAATAACAGAACTGGAAGGGACCAGTGGTGAAATCCAATTTTTTTTACTACTGGTTCTGTGGGCGTGGCTTGGTGGGCGTGGTGTGGCTTGGTGGGCGTGGCAGGGGAAGGATAGTGCAAAATCTCCATTCCCTCCCCACTCCTGGGGGAAGGATACTGCAAAATCTCCATTCCCTCCCCACTCCTGGGGGAAGGATACTGCAAAATCTCCATTCCCTCCCCACTCCTGGGGGAAGGATACTGCAAAATTCCCATTCCCACCCCATTCCTGGGAGAAGGATACTGCAAAATCCCCATTCCCTCCCCACTCCTGGGGGAAGGATACTGCAAAATCCCCATTCCCTCCCCACTCCTGGGGGAAGGATATTGCAAAATCTCCATTCCCTCCCCACTCCTGAGGGAAGGATATTGCAAAATCTCCATTCCCTCCCCATTCCTGGGGAAGGATACTGCAAAATCTCCATTCCCTCCCCACTCCTGGGGGAAGGATACTGCAAAATCTCCATTCCCTCCCCACTCCTGGGGAAGGATACTGCAAAATCTCCATTCCCTCCCCACTCCTGGGGAATGATATTGCAAAATCTCCATTCCCTCCCCACTCCTGGGGAATGATATTGCAAAATCTCCATTCCCACCCCACTCCTGGGGAAGGATACTGCAAAATCCCATTCCTCCCACTCCTGGGGAAGGATACTGCAAAATTCCCATTCC
The DNA here is from genome assembly GCF_028640845.1 of Ahaetulla prasina. Taxonomy (NCBI): domain Eukaryota; kingdom Metazoa; phylum Chordata; class Lepidosauria; order Squamata; family Colubridae; genus Ahaetulla; species Ahaetulla prasina. The sequence continues at coordinate 10,840,688 of NC_080545.1, forward strand.
CACCCCATTCCTGGGAGAAGGATACTGCAAAATCCCATTCCTCCCACTCCTGGGGAAGGATACTGCAAAATCCCATTCCTCCCACTCCTGGGGAAGGATACTGCAAAATCCCATTCCTCCCACTCCTGGGGAAGGATATTGCAAAATCTCCATTCCTCCCACTCCTGGGGAAGGATACTGCAAAATCCCATTCCACCCCACTCCTGGGGAAGGATACTGCAAAATCTCCATTCCTCCCACTCCTGGGGAAGGATATTGCAAAATTCCATTCCTCCCATTCCTGGGGAAGGATACTGCAAAATCCATTCCTCCCACTCCTGGGGAAGGATATTGCAAAATCTCCATTCCTCTCCACTCCTGGGGAAGGATATTGCAAAATCTCCATTCCTCCCCACTCCTGGGGAAGGATACTGCAAAATCCCATTCCCACCCCACTCCTGGGGAAGGATACTGCAAAATCCCATTCCTCCCACTCCTGGGGAAGGATACTGCAAAATTCCATTCCCACCCCATTCCTGGGAGAAGGATAGTGCAAAATCTCCATTCCCTCCCCACTCCTGGGGGAAGGATACTGCAAAATCTCCATTCCCTCCCCACTCCTGGGGGAAGGATACTGCAAAATTCCCATTCCCACCCCATTCCTGGGGGGAAGGATACTGCAAAATCTCCATTCCCTCCCCACTCCTGGGGGAAGGATACTGCAAAATCCCCATTCCCACCCCACTCCTGGGGGGAAGGATACTGCAAAATCTCCATTCCCTCTCCACTCCTGGGGGGAAGGATATTGCAAAATCTCCATTCCCTCCCCACTCCTGGGGGAAAGGATACTGCAAAATCTCCATTCCCTCCCCACTCCTGGGGGAAGGATACTGCAAAATCCCCATTCCCACCCCACTCCTGGGGAAGGATACTGCAAAATCTCCATTCCCTCTCCACTCCTGGAGGGAAGGATACTGCAAAATCTCCATTCCCTCTCCACTCCTGGGGGGAAGGATATTGCAAAATCCCCATTCCCACCCCACTCTGGGGCCAGCCAGAGGTGGTATATGCCAGTTCTCCAAACTACTCAAAATTTCCGCTGCCAGTTCTCCAGAACCTGTCAGAACCTGCTGGATTTCACCCCTGGGTTGACCCCGTCTTCTTTGTGGCAGCATATTGGAAGACTGCTATTATGTCAGAATCTTCTGTTTAGAATCTTCTGAAACTACAACAAGCTCCTTGGATGAATGAGCTCTAGAAAACAGGCAGGCATTGCAGATTGTGGTAGGTGGGCCAGCCAAGCTACCCATGGCATGGGGTGAGAGAAGGCTTGACAGATGTGAAGCAGAGAGATTTCCATCAGCAAGCCAGGTTGCACCACCCTTCCTCTCTGCAGATCCTGAAGGATCACGCTAGCATTTCCTTCATGGAAGCGAGATTTGACTTCCATTATAAGTAGCCACGGTGGCACAGTGGTTAGAGTGCAGTACTGCAAGCTCCTTCATTGATTCCCAACATCTCCCCCACTGGGGCATCTTCTAGTTCAGGGGTCTCCAACCTTGGTCCCTTTAAACTCTGGGAGTTTAAGTCCACAAGTCTTAAAGGGACCAAGGTTGGAGACCCCTGCTCTAAACAGCAGCTTTTGCTGGCTGACTCTGGGAGTTGAAGTCCACAAGTCTTAAAGGGACCAAGGTTGGAGACCCCTGTTATAGTTGATCAGTAAAAAGACAAAGAACATCTGTTTTGTCATTTCTCTAGTCACCTAGGCTACAAAGGGAAACTGACAGTTTTCCATTTCATTTTTGAAATTGTCAGTTTCATTTTTGAAATCAATTGTCAGTTTCATTTTTGAAATCGGTCATTAGTTTCATTTTTGAAATCAATTGTCAGTTTCGTTTTTGAAATCGGTCATTAGTTTCATTTTTGAAATTGGTCGTCAGTTTCATTTTTGAAATCGGTCGTCAGTTTCATTTTTGAAATCGGCCGTCAATTTCATTTTTGTAAGCAATTGTCAGTTTCATTTTTGAAATTGATCGTCAGTTTCATTTTTGTAAGCGATTGACAATTTCATTTTTGAAAGCGATTGTCAGTTTCATTTTTGAAATCAGTTTCATTTTTGATATCGGTCATCAATTTTATTTTTGAAATTGACTCTTGTAGGTTGTAGATGCCATTTTGAAGTTGACTCTTATCAATTTCATTTTTAAGTTGACTCTTGTTAATTTCTAAAACAATTTTTTTAGCATTTTTACCGTGACAGTTGAAGCGCCTTTCAGTCTTACCCAGTTTAAAAAAAAAAAGTCCACCATGTCACCGTGCTTTCACTAAACTTGTAAAATAAGAGGAAACTCCAAATTTTACCATTCCAAGAAATGGTGTTTTTAAACACGGTATGTGGGGAAAAATATATTCCATATTTTTGTGAAGAAATGTTTAGGAATTTTTGAGGATCTTTTTGGAAGGGTGAAGTGAAAGAGAGAATAATAAATATAAATAAATAAAAATTAGAAGGACTGTGTCAGAATTGTGATCTCTGCATTTATTGTGGGATATGGTAGTGTTTAAAAGGAACCCAGTGGCTCAGTGGCTAAGACACTGAGCTTGTCGATCGAAAGGTTGGCAGTTCAGCGGTTCGAATCCCTAGTGCCGCGAAACGGGGTGAGCTCCAGTTATTTGTCCCAGTTTCTGCCAACCTAGCAGTTCGAAAGCATGTAAAACATGCAAGTAGAAAAATAGGGACCACCTTTGGTGGGAAGGTAACAGCGTTCCGTGCACCTTTGGCATTTAGTCATGCTGGCCACATGACCACGGAGACGTCTTTGGACGGCACTGGCTCTTTGGCTTTGAAACAGAGGTGAGCACCGCCCCCTAGAGTCAGGAACGACTAGCACAATGTGCGAGGGGAACCTTTACCTTTATGGTAGTTTTCCTGGTTCTAAGGAGACACGTTATTGTAAAGCTCTTGTAAAAAAATGTACAAATGCAGTAGCCCCTGACTTATGACAGTTCATTTAGTGACCATTCATAGTTACAACAACACTGAAAGAGGTGACTTATGACTGTTTTTCAAGCTTACGACCGTTCCAGCATCCCCAGGATCATGTGATCCAAATTCAGACACTCGGCAACTGGCTAATATTATATTTATGACGGTCGCGGTGTCCTTGTGTGTATGTGTGTGTGTGTGTGTGTGTGAGGTGATCCCCTTTGTGCGACTTTCAGACAAGCAAAGTCAACAGGGAATCCAGTTTCACTTAACGACCAAGTTATTAACTTTAACTTCAATCATTCGCTTCGCAACTATGGCAAGAAAAGTCGTCTCATGGGGCATTAACCAATGTTTCACTTAGTGACAAAAATACTGGGCTCAATGGCAGCCGTAAGTTGAGGATTCACTTCGCAACTATGGCAAGAAAGGTCGTAAAACGGGGCATAAACAATGTCTCACTTAGTGACAGGAATGCTGGGCTCAATTGCGGTCGTATGTTGAGGAGTCACTTCGCAATTATGGCAAGAAAGGTCATAAAACGGGGCATAACCAGTGTCTCACTTAGTGACAGAAATTTTGCAATGGGACGACGTGAAATTTTTCTCACTTCTTCACCCTCTAGAAAAACGTACATGTATTTGAAGAATGAAGTCTACTTCAGTTCTTAGGACGAGACCATCAAAAATGTAGTTTTTCCCCCCTCCTCTCTCTTTTTCAAAGAATTAGCAAATGAGATGAACATGTGGATACGGAAAAATAAATAAATAAATTCCAAAGCTGGAGAAAAAAATAATGCCACATCTGCAGGTTTAGTTCGTGAGTCATCGTTTAATCCTCGTCCACGAAAGATAAATACGCAAAATGAGGGAAATAAAAAAAAAAAAAGGACAGTTTTATTCCAGAATGAGCGAAAGAGCAATTATGGAAATGAAAGAAGAACTACTTGAACCGAATTCCCAAACTTTAATGGAAGAATTTAAAGATTTTTTTAAAAAAAGAAGATATAATGTTAGCTCCCTTTTTCAGAAATGGCGCCTTGCTTTGTTGTTGTTAGTTGCAAAGTTGTGTCCGACCCATCGCGACCCCATGGACAACGTTCCTCCAGGCCTTCCTGTCCTCTACCATCCTTTGGAGTCCATTTAAGCTCATTTAAGCTTCAGTGAGTCCATCCAGCCACCTCATTCTCTGCCGTCCCCTTCTTCTTTTGCCCTCAATCGTTCCCAGAATGAGGCTCTTCTCCAGTGAGTCCTTCCTTCTCATTAGGTGGCCAAAGCATTTGAGTTTCGTCTTCAGGATCTGGCCTTCTAAAGAGCAGAGTTGATCAGTTGGACTGCCTTGCAATCTCATACAATTGAGTCAATGGGGAATTAATTTGGGCCAAAGTTGGAAAAACAGCAGTCAGCTGTCAATGTATGATTATGGACAGAGGCCAGTGGTGAAATCCAATTTTTTTTCTCAGGGGTTGCCACAAAGAAGAGGGAGTCAGGCTGTTCTCCAAAGCACCTGAGGGTAGAACAAGAAGCAATGAGTGGAAACTCATCAAGGAAAGAAGCAACTTAGAACTAAGGAGAAATTTCCTGACAGTGAGAACAATTAGTAAGTGGAACGACTTGCCTGCAGAAGTTGTGAATGCTCCAACACTGGAAATTTTTAAGAAAATGTTGGATAGCCATCTTGTCTGAGATGGTGTAGGGTTTTCTGCCTGGGCAGGGGGTTGGACTAGAAGGCCTCCAAGGTCTCTTCCAACTCTGTTGTTATATTATTATATAGTTTTACTACAGATTCTGTGGGCATGGCTTGGTGCGTGTGGCAGGGGAAGGATACTGCAAAATCCCCATTCCCTCTCCACTCCTGGGGGAAGGACATTGCAAAATCTCCATTTCCACCCTACTCTGGGGCCAGCCACTCTAAACTACTCAAAATTTCCACTACCGGTTCTCCCAACTGCTCAAAATTTCCGCTACCAGTTCTCCCAACTACTTAAAATTTTCGCTACCGGTTCTCCAGAACCTGTCAGAACTTGCCCTGATGGCAGCTTATTTTTGTCTTTTCCACGAAGCGCATTTTACTGCTCTGACTGCGTTAGAAGGAAAAAGGATGGAGCGGGGAAACAAAACAAACAAACAAGACCCAACGGTAGAGGAAGAACCGGACCCAAAGCGGTTTAAACTCTTTCAGCGAAAGCGCATTTTTGAGCGGGTTTTAAACATCCCGCAATCCTAATGAATTTGAAAGCGGCGTTGCCTGCAACATCACTTCCGGGAGAAAGTCGTTTTCTCGTTATGAACAATGGATGGTCACTGGACGATAATTGGATTTAACAGGCTCCCCGTTGCTCTGGGGTGTGTGTGGGTGTGTTTGTGAATAAGACAGCAGGGGAAGGTCAAAGCGGGGGCGGGGGCGAGGACTAAATTTTGAAGCGCTCCGGAGGGAAAAAAAAAACACACCAGAAAAAGTCCCCTCCCCAAAGGACAGCATTCATTACTTTTTAAAATCTTTATAAATAAAGGGGAAGCAGAAAGAAATTCATTGCAACGTGTTTATTATCGTTGATCTTCATCCTGGCTTAAATTTCTCGGAAAAGCGGGAAGGAGGTTGAGTTCAAATTCCCTCCGGGACGCGCGTGGTTTAACAGTAACAGAGTTGGAAGGGACCTTGGAGGTCATCTAGTCCAACCCCTTGCTCAGGCAGGCTTGGTTGGGGACTGTCTTGCTGGGGTGTGTGTGTCTCCCACCCCTCCAGTCTGGACCCCACGCAGCCCCCAAAAGTTTCTCTCCTTTCCAACCCAGCGCCTTCAAAACCCAACCGGCCCGAGACAGCGCCGAGATGGATTTGGTCCCCCACTGCCCGCTTCTTCGCGGCGCGCAAAGCCATCTCGAAGCCGGAGAAGATCCGGCTGAGCCCCGCCGCGCGCCTTGGGCTGCCCAGAGGCCGTTTCCTTTGGCTGCTTTGGGGAGGGGGTCTCCTTCACTTCTCAGCCCCCCTTCTCAGTCCCAGGCTTCTCTAGCTGGCGCTGGGAAATCTTCCGGGGGCTGCTTCGCTTTTCAGCCCCTTCCCCAGTACCAGGGGTGGGGGGAGGAGGGATCTCTAGCTGGGGCGCGCTGGGAAATCCTCCGGGGGCTGCTTCGCTTCTCAGCCCCCTCCCCAGTCCCAGGTGTGTGTGTGGGTCGTCTCCAGCTGGCGCTGGCGCTGGGAAATCCTCCGGGGGCTGCTTCGCTTTTCAGCCCTCCTCCCCAGTCCCAGGCGTGGGGGAAGGAGGGTATCTTTAGCTGGGGCGCGCTGGGAAATCCTCCGGCCGCTGCTTCGTTTCTCAACCCCCTCCTCAGTCCCAGATGTATGTGTGTGGGTGGGTGGGTCGTCTCCAGCTGGCACTGGCGCTGGGAAATCCTCCGGGTTGCCTCTCCCCGGCCACCCCTTGCGCGGAGAGGACGCCCAGATGCTCCCACGCTCAGCCACAGGGATGCGCACGGCCAACCGGAGCTGGGCGAATTCCAGCCAAGCCGAGGCTGGTCCTGGGCGCGATGGCGCCTTCTCTTCCCTCCCCGTCTCCATCTCTCCCGTGCGCGGGGGGGAGGCCTGGAGACGCACCGGGGAAGCGGACCGAAAGAACCTGCCCTCCCTCCCTCCCTCCCTCCTTTCCTTCCCTCTCTCCCTCTCTTTCTCTCTCCCTCCCCGCCTGCCTCCGTCCCTCCCCGCTTCGCTCGTCCGCCCGCCGGGGCGCTGAAGCGCAGCCTCCTTGACGTCAGGCGCGGGCGGTGCGCGGCATCTTCGGCGCGGGGTCCCCGGCCGGTGGCTTGCGCTCGGGCGCCCCAAGGGAAGGAAAGGCGTCGGGGTTGGCAGCCGGACCCCCGTCGCCGCCAAAGGCTGCCCAAAGACCCCCGGCCCCGCAGAAAGCAAACGAGGCTGAGCCAGGGCGGACGAGCCGGAGAGCTCCGGCCTCCCTCCCTCCCTCCGGCCGTCCCGGCTCGGCTCGGCTCGGCCTGGCCATGGCAGCCGCCGAGATGGAGAGCGCGGGGGAAGGGGAGCTGGCCGAGCGCGTCCTGCTGAACGTGTCGGGCCTGCGCTTCGAGACGCGGCTGGGCACCCTGGACCAGTTCCCGGAGACGCTACTGGGCGACCCGGCCAAACGGCTGCGTTACTTCGATCCGCTGCGCAACGAATATTTCTTCGACCGGCACCGACCCAGCTTCGACGGCATCCTCTATTTCTATCAGTCGGGGGGCAAACTCCGGCGGCCGGTTAACGTCTCCCTGGAGGTCTTCGCCGACGAGGTGCGCTTCTACCAGCTGGGCGAGGCGGCCTTGGAGCGGTTCCGGGAGGAGGAAGGCTTCCTGAGGGAGGAAGAGAAACCGCTGCCCACCCACGAGTTCCAGCGTCAGGTGTGGCTGATCTTTGAGTACCCCGAGAGCTCCGGGTCGGCCCGGGGCATCGCCATCGTCTCCGTCTTGGTTATCCTCATCTCCATTGTCACCTTCTGCTTGGAGACCTTGCCCGAGTTCCAAGAGGAACCGGCGGAGATCCGGGATCCTACGGGACAAACGCCGCGTCCGGGCATCTTGGCTGACCCTTTCTTCGTCATTGAGACCACGTGTGTCATCTGGTTCACCTTCGAGCTCCTGGTGCGGTTCTTCGCCTGTCCCAGCAAGCCCGAATTCTCCAAGAATATCATGAACATCATCGACGTCGTAGCCATCATCCCTTACTTCATCACTCTGGGCACCGAGCTTGCTCATGAGCAGCACAAGGGGGAACCACAACCGCCACAACAGCAGCAGCAGCAGCAGCAGCAGCAACAACAGGGGAACAGCGGAGGCCAGCAGCAAGCCATGTCCTTGGCCATCCTGAGGGTCATCCGCCTGGTAAGGGTCTTCAGGATCTTCAAACTGTCCAGGCACTCCAAGGGGTTGCAGATATTGGGACAGACCTTGAAAGCTAGCATGAGGGAGCTGGGCCTCCTCATCTTCTTCCTCTTCATCGGCGTCATCCTCTTCTCCAGCGCCGTCTATTTTGCCGAGGCAGATGACCCCGAGTCCTATTTCTCCAGCATCCCGGATGCCTTCTGGTGGGCTGTGGTTACCATGACTACAGTGGGCTACGGTGATATGAGCCCCATCACCGTCGGTGGGAAGATCGTGGGCTCCTTGTGTGCCATCGCTGGCGTGCTCACCATCGCCCTACCCGTACCGGTCATCGTGTCCAACTTCAACTACTTCTACCATCGAGAGACGGACCAAAGCCTTCTCCAAGATGATCCGGGAAGCGTTCACGGCAGCTCGGAGGAAGAGGTGAAGAGTAAAAACTCCTCTTGCAAATCCGTGGTGAACTTGGAGCACCTCGACGAGACGCACAATGGGACCAGGTCTGTGGAAAAAACCAACATCAAAGCCAATAGCACCATAGACCTTAGAAAGTCTCTCTATGCCCTTTGCATGGATTCTACCAGGGAAACCGATTTGTGAAGGACGGGAAAAAAAAACTCCTGCTGTGGTTTTTATCAGGGAAGAAATGACTTTCGTTTTATTTTTATTTTTTATTTACGTTTGGTAGCTTCTCAAAAAAAAACCCAACAACATCTCTAAAGTTAGCGAATTCTTTTTTTAAAAAAAAACCAACAACAACAACAATAACCACGATTCATTCCTTTGGATGACTCAGCAGATACTGAGCAAAGATTTAAAACCAGCAAAGAGTGAGTTGGCACCCGTTTTCCATTTATCCGAGGGGCCTTTTTGTGAAAAAGGACTCCGCTTGTAGAACAAATTTATTTTCATAAACGAACTTCAAAACGGTGGGGATTTCTTGTATAGTTCCTTGGTAGCCCCCCCCCGGCCTCAAATCCCCTCCCTCTTATAACCCTGTCTTCTAAGGCAGGGGTCTCCAATCTTGGCAGCTTTAAGCCTGGCGGACTTCAACTCCCAGAATTCTGGGAGTTGAACTCCGCCAGGCTTAAAGTTGCCAAGATTGGAGATTCCTGTTTTAAGGCCATTTTTCCCCCCCTTCCATGGATAGCCAATGGATTTTTGTAGGTACCATCGTTTCAAGCTAAAAATATTTCTATTTTTAATATGTATGATGAAAATAGCCATGTTACTGTGAGATACGAAACCCCGACCTCTATATAGACTTTTAGCTAAGGAATAGATTTCCTATTTTAAAGATAAAAAACAAAACAAAACAGCAACCCTTTCCTTGTGTGTGTGTGAGACAAGTCCTGTTTTCAGCATTCTCATAGCATTGCGTTGTCTACGTTTTGTACCTTTGGTGAGAATTAAATTACATAAATGGCAATCTTTATTCCGTAAATTGTGATCCATGCAAGATTGCTTCCTCTTTCTGGTCTTCGGCGAGGCCAGATGTCAGCAAGTGGCCTGCTTTGAAAGAGCTGGGTTTTTCTAAATCGGGCCAGTCCTCGACTTAACGACCATACATGAACCCAGAATTTCTACTGTTAAAGCGAGATAGCCATAAATGTTGTTCCACGTTACCACTTTTCTTGTCACGGGTTACCGAGTGAATTACTGAAGCGAGTAACCCAGTTGTTAAGTGAATCTGGTTCCCCCCATTGAGTTTTGCTTGTTAGGAGGTCGCAAAAGGGGATTACGTGACCCGGGGGCGGGGGGCAACGCGACCGTTGTAAACCTGAGCCAGTGAGCCCACAGTGAGCCCACTGAGCCAGTGGGCCAATCTTTGAATTTTGATCAAGGGTGACCATGGGATTGCTGCAATGGTCGTTAAAGTGTGGAAAAATAACTCACTTTTTTTTAAGGGCCGTTGTAACTTTGAACGGTCACTAAGCAAACTGTTGTAAGTCAAGGACTGCCCCTAGAACGTTTCTGGGCTCAGTTGCATTCTAACAAATCAAAAGCTTTGGATGTGAGTGCAAGAAAAATGTTTTTAGCAACTTTTGGATGGAGTTTTCTTTTTTTTTTTATTAAAAAAGTTTTATTTTAACATTCATATCCAATAACATATTTAATGTACCATCATATACAATTAATCGGACCTGCCCGGTCACCACCCCCTTCCTTTAACTCTCTTCCCTTCTCTACCTTCTTCTATTTTCCACAACCATCCTCCCCCTCTCTTATCTACATCCTCTCCTCCTTCCTCCCTACTCCTTTCTTCTCCCTCTTCTATCCCTCTTCCTTCCTTTCCTCTTCCTCCTCTTCTCTTTCCTACCTCCTTCTCTCTTCTACTTCCTTCTTTCCCATCATTCTGAAGGGGTAGCCAGGCAGCTCCGATCTTACATTAATTATACGTCTTCGATCGTCTTTTTTTTTTGGATGGAGTTTTCTGAAGAAGTTTTCTGATTGGGACCTAGACGTGATTTATGTCTTGAAGCAGCTGGTCACTGTTTTTAAATGACAGTGCCCAGTAATGGACTCTTGGAGGGGGAGGGGGGAGGGGAAACTAATGGAAAAGGCAGAAGTTATTAAATAAAGCTTTTACAGATTCCACTTTGTGCTAATTGGGCATCAGATGACCTCAGGGTAGACAATCCATCCATACGATGGATTGCTGCTTGGTAGATTATTGTTTGGTGGCTGGCAGAAGTTTGTTCCTTAAGTTCAGCCTTCTCGTTGTTGAACTTGGATGACAAAGAGAAAGAAGATGGGCTCAATCACTAGGAGGACCTCCATCTCCTCCGGAGCTACTGATGCAGGAGATCTTCTTGGTTTGACTTCTACCTGTCTTCTCTTGTCCTCCTTGCACACCTAGGAAGAGAACGGTTGAATGTCTATGGAGGCTTTCCCTCATCCAGGTCATGGTTGTCCCAAAGGTGCTTTTTCCAAAGGCAACTGGACTTTCTTGGGTTGTTTCCCCCCCCCCCCTTGAAAACAACTCATTTGTCACCCAAGAAGCTTCTTCAGTTCTGAACTTTCTAAACTGAGGAAGCTTCTTGGATGAAAAAGCAAAACGTTTTCAAAGGGAGGCGGAATATCAAGAAAGTCTAGTTGCCCTTTGGCAAAAGCATTTTGGGAAAAGAATAGTTAATTCCTGCCTAAGGGTACAGTGGCTAAATGGCTCAGTGGGCTAAGACACTGAGCTTGTTGATCAGAAAGGTCGGCAGTTCAGCAGTTCGAATCCCTAGTGCCGCGTAACAAGATGAGCTCCTGTGACTTGTCCCAGCTTCTGCCAACCTAACAGTTCGAAAGCACATAAAAAATGCAAGTAGAAAAATAGGGGCCACCTTTGGTGGGAAGGGAAGAGCGTTCCATGCACCTTTGGCGTTGAGTCATGCCAGCCACATGACCACGGAATTGTCATCGGACAGCGCTGGCTCTTCGGCTTTGAAAGGAAGATGAACACCGCCCCCTAGAGTCGGGAATGACTAGCATATATGTGCAAGAGGAAACTTTAACTTTACCTTTAAGGATACCTATCCACAATATTCCTAACATTAATTTGATCTAAGAAGGCAAAAAAAAAAACCCTCAAGCCAAGGTTGCTTAAATCCTTCTTGCCCTGCCAATAAATCTATTTTTTTTTCTTCTCCCCTTTTGGTCTTCTGCTGAATGGATGGGATTATGTAGGTTTGGGAATGCAGCCATCACAATTATGACAAGACTTTTTATCTTCCTTCCTTCCTTTTTTTTTTTTTTGCAATGGACTGCTGCAAGTTGAGTCAGGGCAACAATCATTTCTGCCAGACCCTGGGAGGGGGAGGGGGATATAGCCATAACCCAATTTTGCTGAATTTCTAATTAAGATTCTCTTCCAGGATTCCAGCATCCCTCTGCCTTGTTTTAAGGCAGAGAGGAAATAAATAGACTGACCCAAGTCCGTAAAATTAAATTAAACTACGGCACTTTTTTTTTTTTGAAGTAGGTTTTCAATTATTATTATTAGAAATGTGGTTTTTTTTTTGGTTGTTTTTTTTTTGTTTTGGAATCGCAAATGCTGCAGGAGAGGTTCCTCTTTGGAGGATCAAGCATATTTGATTTTAAAACCATGCAGAGGGAATTATCTTCATTATTTTCCGACGAGCAGCTGTGGGGAATGGAATCTGAGTACTTTATGGACTTTAAATCCACCCAGATTACTAGCTTTGAGACATAGATGGGCAAGGGGTGGTTGGTGGCTGAGCATTTCAGTGAAATTTCTGCCTGCCAAGAAGGAAATTCCTTCGTACATTATCTCAGGTTGACTAAGTCTAGTTTTATCAGAGCGGGCAAGAACTGCTCGGTTGCCCATAGAATTAAGGGGAAAAAAACCTTGGTTGGAGAGGTACATTTCAGAACATGGGAGTCCAATCTGGAATCCAGAATCAAAGCCACTTGAAAAGCATGACTCTCTAGTCCAATGTTTTTCAACCTTGGTTGCTTGAAGGTGGGTGGACTTCAACTACTAGAATTCCCCCAGCCAGCATGAAGTCTGCAGCTCTCAAAGCATGCTCGGCTGGGGAATTCTGGAAGTTGAAGTCCATCCATCTTCAAGCAACCAAGGTGGAGGTCCAACCTCTGTTTGAAAGGCGGTGACCAGCCTCTCCTTGAATTATTGCTTGGAATGAAGCAATACTACTGTTCCATCAAAATCCAGCTTCTCATCCCCCTGTGCCCTGCACTTTGAAATCTGAAAGGATTTTTTCCCCCCCGTGAAAAAAGGATGTCCTTCCCATCCTTTCTCTTCTTTATCTGAAGGCTAAACATTTGCAGCTCCTTCAGTCTCCTTCCAGAGATTTTTTAGTCAAAGCAAAATAGTGGGTATGTCAACTCGCAAGGGATCTCTGGCCTGCTCTTGAGTTGCCATAAGCAAGGGGGGATGGGAAACCGACGAAGCAACATGGCAGCCAAAGACAGGAGTGCATTCCAGACATATCTTTCTCAAGGCTGTCTCCCAGGGTTACCCACAGAGGCCGGAGGGGAGCGATCTCTAAAACCCGTGAAATTGCTCCATTGATTGACTCTGGGGGAAGGGGGGAAACAGGGTCATGATTAGGGCTGTAAATTACGTGGGGTCAGGGTTGGCTTCATTTGGGTACGTGAGGACATGGAGCTCCTAACAAATAACTGGATTTCTTTTGAAGCTTGGCTTGAAGCTCATGATTTAATTAGGGCATCCGTCGGAACCCTGACGAGGTAGGCAATGAAAACCAGAAGAAGGGGAGAGTATAGTACAGATAGAAGTGAATTTTTGTAGGTCAGGATTCAGAGGTGGGGTCCTTGGTGCTCTCAGAGCTTGGTTGTTTTCTTGTAGACATTCCATTGATTAAGTAACGTGAAGTTTCCTAGTTGGGTGATGAAATATCTGCAAGAAAACCACCTTGCTCAAAGAGCACAAAGGACCTCATGGAGAGCACAGTATTTCAGGAGTCAATAGGAAGGATTTCATTGTGGTGAAGCCAACCTGTTGTGTCTGCGCCCCCACCCCCCGAGCCGGGCCTGCTGCCAGAAAGTGACTTGGACAGTGAGGGGGAAGGGCCGTCAGGACTTACCTTGGGAGCACCGGCTTCCCTGGCTCAGCTCTAGGAGCCAGAGGCAGGCCAGGTGGAAGAGATAATGAGGCCTCCGTCCCCTGACTCTTCCCCCCCAGGCCACGCCTCCAAACCCAGCTGATGGCAATCAGGCTTGGTTGGACCCTAGGTTTCGTAGGCAGGAGTGGATGGAACAACAGAAGCAGGGGTGGGGCAGGCCTAGGAAGTGCTGAGTCATGGAGCCACACCCCACAGGATATAAAAAGCAGCAAGAACTGCTGTGCCTCTTCGTAGCAGGCAAATCAACTGATTAACTAAGAGCTGAAGTTTGTTCCTGGGTGACTCATCGGCGTCGAGGGAGATAACGGAGACACTTGCTGCCAGAGCTGATAGTGCCGGCTAATTAAGCCATCGCTCGGACGGAGGCGAAGGAGGACAGAACACAACCCATCTCAAAAAGTTCCTCTCTCCAGGCCATTGCGCACTCCAATCTTTTCTGGCACCTTCAGATGCTTTCCTGTTGTCTTAGTTTCTAGTTCCCCAAACCTCCTCGTTGCCTTTCTTTCTTTGAGTTTCTCTGAATAATTTAACATGTGATGCCCAGGATTGAATAGAGTACTCAAAATAGGGTTTGGAGCTGAATGGAATAAACTGGAATTCCTCCTTCTTGTGATTTAGAAACGTCTGCTGACATCCTAGCTAGCACATCTTCAAAACTTAATATTTTTGGCAGGTATCTTTACGTTGCTGACTTATATTCTGTTTATAGCCCAATATGACTCTCAGCTCAGGTAACGTTACCAAGTCATTATTCCCCCTCCTCTCTTGCATTCCTGCACATTTTACTTTCGTTTCCTAGATGAATAATAATTAATCAATCAGAATAGAGCTGGAAAGAATAGAATGGAATAGAATAGAATAGAATAGAATAGAATAGAATAGAATAGAATAGGATAGAATAGAATAGAATAGAAGTAGAGTAGAGTAGAGTAGAGTAGCATAGAATCGAATCAAATCAGATCGAATCAAATAGAATAGAATAGAATAGAATAGAATAGGAGTAGAGTAGAGTAGAGTAGAATAGAATAGAGTAGAATAGAATAGAATAGAATAGAATAGAATAGAAGTAGAGTAGAGTAGAGTAGCATAGAATTGAATCGAATCAGATCGAATCAAATAGAATAGAATAGAATAGAATAGAATAGAATAGAATAGAATAGAATAGGAGTAGAGTAGAGTAGAGTAGAGTAGAGTAGAATAGAATAGAAGTAGAGTAGAGTAGAGTAGCATAGAATTGAATCGAATCAGATCGAATCAAATAGAATAGAATAGAATAGAATAGAATAGGAGTAGAGTAGAGTAGAGTAGAGTAGAGTAGAGTAGAATAGAATAGAATAGAATAGAATAGGATAACAGAGTTGGAAAGGACCTTGGAGGTCTTCTAGTCCAGCCCCCAGCTCAAGTAGGAGACTCTATATCATTTCAGACAGGTGGCTGTCCATTCTCTTCTTAAAAACCTCCAGTGATGGAGCATCCATAACTTCTTGTGGCAAGCGGTTCCATTGGTTGATTGTCCTGACTATCCCAAAGTTTCTCCTTAATTCCAGGTTGTTTCTCTCCTTGATTAGTTTCCATCCATTGTGTCTTGTCCTGCCCTCAGGTGCTTTGGAGAATAGCTTGAGCCCCCCCACCAACTCTCTGTGGCAGCTCCTCAAATATTGGAAGACTGCTATCATGTCTCCCCTGGTCTTTTTCTTCTTTTCACTAGACTAGCCAGGCCCAGGTCCTGCAACCGTTCTTCATATGTTTTAGTCTCCAGTCCCCTAATCATCTTGGTTGCTCTTACAGTCTGAAATGGTAACCCTGAATATTTTCTAGAATAACCATCAACAAATACTGTAGCAAGCATTAACTGATTTGAATCTTCTCCTATCATTGCCCGGGAGAAATCTGCTTTTAAGTGTTGAAAGGAGAAGGAAGAAGATTTTAACAGATGAACAGAGTTGGAAGGGACCTTATAGGTCATCTAGTTCACCCAAGTAGGAGACCCTAAACCATTTCTGACAGATGGCAATCCAGTCTCTTCTTGAAAGCTTCCAGGGATGAAGCTCCCACAACTTCCGAAGGCAACTTCTGTTCCATGGGCTGATTGCTCTCACTGTCAGAAAATTTCTCCTTATTTCCAGGTTGAATCTCTCCTTGTTCTATTTCCATCCATTATTCCTTGTCTGGCCTTTGGGTGCTTTGGAAAATAGCTTGACCCCCTTCCTCCTCTCTGTGGCAGCCCCTCAAATATTGGAACACTGCTGTCATGTCTCCCCTGATCCTTCTCTTCACTAGACTAGCCATGCCCAGTTCCTGCAACCATTCGTTGTATGTTTTAGCCTACGGTCCCCTAATCATCTTGGTTGCTCTTATAGTCTGAAATGGTACCCTGAATAATTCTAGAATAATCATCAACAAATACTGTAGCAAGCACTTTGGAAACTATGGAGTAATGGCCAGAAATGAGATTATTTTTTTTTTGAGAACAAATCTTGGAAAATAATTTTTTAAAGTTTTTTTAAATTAAATATACAGTTAAAAACATTGGACATAATGCGACTCCCCTGGTTCCCACATTTCCATTCAAATTTTTCCTTATAACAACTACAATTCAGATTCAATATATACCCATGTACCATCTTATCAAAATTCAGCTACATAAATCTCTTCGTCCGTGGAAATTACATTCAATACCAATACATTTCCTACCTATCACATAATACTAACATCATAATTCTCCAACTCTCGATTTATCCATATTTCTCTATTCCGACATTTCTCTTCCTCTCCAATCCTTGATACATTTTATTCCAGAGTTCATGATATTCCGTTTCACCCTCGTCTTTGAGTTCGAGAGTCAGCCTGTCCATTTCTGCGCAAGTCAATATCTTATTTATTATCTCTTCTTCGGGTGTGTGTATGTGTGTTTTTCTTTACTTTTCCAATTTTGCGTGAAGACCAGTTTCGCTGCTGTTAATATATGCAACATTAGCTATATGGTTCCTTTATTATATTTTTCCATTGTGACGTCCAATAGAAAGCATTCTGGCTTTAGATCTATGTTTTGATTTAACATCTCTTCCAGCCATCGTTTTGTCTGATACCAAAAGTCCCTAGCTTTTGGACACACCCACCACATATGGTAGAAAGTTCCTGGTGCTACCTTACATTTCCAGCACATCGGAAAGAGTTCAACTAAGTTAGTTTTGTGGGTGGGAGATGCCACCTATAAAACATCTTGTATAGGTTTTTTTTGTACGCAGTGACTAGAGTTAATTTTCTATTTCTTTCCCATAATTCCTGCCATTTATCCAGGGGTGAAATGCTCCCGGTTCGGACCAGATTGCCTGATCCGGTAGCGATGGCGGCGGGTGGTTCAGAGAACCGGTAGCAAAAATCCCTGCCCCCCCCGCCCCTGCCCAGCTGAGCCGTGCGATCATCAGTGTTTTTTTAATTTTTATTTTTAAAAGCATATTTTGCTTCTGCCGAAAAAAAGCTTTTAAAAGTAAAAAAAAAAGGCTTTGATGATCGTGCGGCTCAGCTGGGATTGTCAGAACCCTTTAAAAGCATTTTTTTCTTCTGGCGATCCCAGCTGAGTTGCCTGATCATCACAGGCTTTTAAAAGCATTTTTTAACAACCTCTTCGGCCAAAGGGGTTGTAGAAAAAAATGCTTTTAAAAGTTTAAAAAAAAGTTGACCATGCCCACCTAGTCACATTATCCCCCCCACCAAGCCGCACCCACAGAACCAGTAGTGACAAATTTTACATTTCACCCCTGCATTGATCTAAATCAATACTATAACCGAAGTTTTTGCCCCAAGCTAGCATGGTTTCTTTCACCTGTTTTTCCGCCATAGGATATTCCAGCAGGTATTGGTATATTTTCTTTATCACTAAATCTTGGAAAATAAATTGACTCTCTCCTCTTTGTGGTAACTTGTCGAATACTGGAATACTGGTATCATGTCCTCCTCCCTAATTCTTGTTTTGTTCAATTTCATGCTGTTATTTCTCAACCCTTTTCCTCACTTATCAATATCATTTTTGAATGTGATCGTTGCGTTCCAAAGCGTTAGCTCAATTTGATTAGAATCAACTCAGTTTGATTAGATTCTTCTTCTCCTCTCCATCCAAGCCATTAATAATAATAATAAAAATCTTGATTAAAAATGGACAACCCAGGACTGATTCTTCGGTCAACCCGGTCAATAGTTCCTTTCGGTTTGAGGAGGACAAACCGTGCTTACAGTGGGATTATCGATCTCTGTTTCTGCTTATTTGTCATTCCATCTAGCCCACAATTAACTAGGTTGGCAATAATGGGCAATTTATCAAATGCTCTGCTTGGAGTCAAGATGGTATATTATGTCGACAGCGTCCCATGATCAGTTGGCATTTCCCATGATATATTAGGGCAATTACCAAAACAATTGAGATAAGAATTTGGCAAGATTTGTACTTGATTAAAAAAAACACCTCATTTCTGGCCATTACTCCATAGTTTTCAAAGTGCTTGCAACAGTATTTGTTTATGATTATTCTAGAATTATTCAGGGCACCATTTCAGGACTGTAAGAGCAACCAAGATGATTAGGGGACCGGAGGCGTTCATACGATGAACGGTTGCAGGAACTGGGCAAAGCTAGTCTAGTGAAGAGAAGGACCAGGGGAGACATAATAGCAGGGTTCCAATATTTGAGGGGCTGCCACAGAGAGGAGGAAGGGGGTCAAGCTATTTTCAAAAGCACCTAAAGGCCAGACAAGGAATAATGGATGGAAATAGAACAAGGAGAGATTCAACCTGGAAATAAGAAGAAATTTTCTGACAGTGAGAGCAATCAGCCCATGGAACAGAAATTGCCTTCGGAAGTTGTGGAAGCTTCATCCCTGGAAGCTTTCAAAAAGAGACTGGACTGCCATCTGTCAGAAATGGTGTAGGGTCTCCTGCTTGGGCGTGAGGATGGGGTTGGACTAGATGACCTACAAGGTCCCTTCCAACTCTGTTCATCTGTTAAAATCTTCTTCCTTCTCCTTTCAACACTTAAAAGCAGATTTCTCCCAGGCAACGATAGGAGAAGATTCAAATCAGTTAGGACAATGACCTCAAGGAATTCGGAGAAGTTTTGCCTGCGGTTTATTTAGGGACTAATAAAAACATTAGCACATAATGATGGTTGGTCGGTTGCAGCCAGCCAGATGAGATTTAGCATTTTTAATCCACCTTTCGGGCCCTTTGCAAGGACCTGGAATGGGCAAATGTTGACTGGTGGTGTTGAAGGGACCATGCAAAATATATGCTCTTCCAAGTAAAGCACCTCTTTGCAATTGACTGCTGAGAACTTTGTATCCTTTGCCCACAGGCGTTCTGTTTCTATTTGCAGGCTTTTATATGGTGTCATTTTTCTCGCGTTCTTTCTCATCTGTTTTTGCTGTCTCCAGGTGCTGCGACGCCTACTAGCCAGACTTGTTTTTAATCTGCATCTTTTAAGTTTTGTGTGGCAGGTGCTTGCCTGACTTTTAAAGTCCCAGAGAACTTGAACTGCTTCGTTCTTCTGTTGGTTGGTCTGTTTTGTGGTCCCACCCATTCTTGTTGGCAGGCAAAATAGCATTTCTGGCCGATCTTCCGATGCACCATTGTTGCGGCTTTCTGTGCCGTTGCTTGTCGTCAGCCTGTGTGATCTTCTGGCCGCAGCTGCTGAGAGTGGTTCAGTGTTCCTACAGCTTCTTGGCAAGAGACGGCATTTGCTGTTCGTTGGCTGTTGTCTTAATTCTGGATTTGTATGCGGGTTTTTTTTTTTTTTTCATTTATATCCCGCCCTTCTCCGAAGACTCAGGGCGGCTTACATTGTGTTAAGCAATAGTCTTCATCCATTTGTATACTATATACAAAGTCAACTTATTGCCCCCCAACAATCTGGGTCCTCATTTTACCTACCTTATAAAGGATGGAAGGCTGAGTCAACCTTGGGCCTGGTGGGACTTGAACCTGCAATATTGCAAGCAGTTGCTGTTAATAATAGGCTGCATTAGCCTGTTGCGCCACCAGAGGCCCTTGGTCTTAAGGCTCGGTCTTGGGCAGCCAGAAGGAGCACCCCTCCTTCTCTATCTTCACCTTTCTTGCTCCTAGCCATTGCCAGGTCTTGTGGTTGTCTGCATTGTCTGATAGTTTGTGTGTGCGTGTGTGTGTGTGTGCAAGTGGTCAGACGAGGCCCGAACTCATTGGTAGCCGCACGCTGCAATGACCAAGGACCCACATTCAATTTTGAAGCTACTAAGATTGTTGGTAACAATCAAGGGACGCGATGGCTCAGTGGATAAGACACTGAGCTTGTCGATCGAAAGGTCGGCAGGTCAGTGGTTCGAATCCTTAGTGCCGCGTAACGGGGTGAGCTCCCGTTACTTGTCCCATCTTCTGCCAACCTAGCAGTTCGAAAGCCCGTAAAAAATGCAAGTAGAAAAATAGGGACCACCTTTGGTGGGAAGATAACAGCGTTCCGTGCGCCTTTGGTGTTGAGTTATGCCGGCCACATGTCCACAGAGACGTCTTCGGACAGCGCTGGCTCTTCGGCTTTGAAACGGAGATGAGCACCGCCCCCTAGAGTCAGGAACGATGTATGTGCGAGGGGAACCTTTATCTTAAGATTGTTGGACGAGCAGGCACAAAAGCAGCCAGGGAAATGATTGAAGCCTGGGAAACAGGCCCTTCCTCAGTTTACAGGAGTGCTGATTTACTACCAGCCTATCAAGTACTTAGAACAGAGGTCTTCAAACTTGGCAGGTTTAAGACTTGTGGACTTCAACTCCCAGAATTCTCCAGCCAGCTATGCTGACTTAGAAGGTGAGGGCTGGACAGCACAAGCAAATGACTTTTTCCAAGGTACCTGAAGGCCAGACAAGGAATAACGGATGGAAACTGATCAAGGAGAGATTCAACCTAGAAATAAGGAGAAATTTTCTGACAGTGAGAACAGTCAACCCATGGAACAGAAGTTGGCTTCAGAAGTTGTGGGAGCTTCATCAATGGAGGCTTTCAAGAAGAGACTAGACTGCCATCTGTCAGAAATGGTGTAGGGTTTCCTGCTTGGATGGGAGGGTTGGACTAGATAACCTACGAGGTCCCTTCCAACTCTGTTAATCTGTAGCCTGACAGCTAATTAACTTAAAAGCCACCATCAACCCACCCCAATCTAAAAAGCCATTTATAGCAGGCACTTCAAATACTACACACAAAACAGCTGACACTCTGTGCTCTGTGCAAAGTGCCCTGGGCTCCAGCATAAGTCCGAAAGCTCGGAAGACAAACCTTCTGGTTCCAGTAACCAACCCAGATTGGATCTAACCTTCCTCTTGATTTTGGTATGCTTGATGTTGTCAGCTTGAAGGATGGCCAGGTATTTGTAGTGGGCTTCTTCAGTCAGATTCTTGTTATTATTTCCATATGGCATCTTGATTTCTTGTTGTTGTTATTGTTAGTTGTGAAGTTATGTCCGGCCCATCACAACTCCATGGACAACGTTCCTCCAGGTCTTCTTGTCCTCTACCCTTCTCTAGAGTCCATTTAAGTTCACGCCGACTGCTTCAGTGACTCCATCCAGCCACCTTGTTCTCTGCGGTCCCCTCCTTCTTTTGCCCTCCATCGTTCCCAGCATTAGGCTCTTTTCCAGTGAGTCCTTCCTTCTCATTAGGTGGCCAAAGGATTTGAGTTTCCTCTTCAGAATCTGGCCTTCTAAAGAGCATTCAGGGTTGATCTCTTCTAGGACTGACCGGTTGGATCGCCTTGCAGTCCAAGGGACTCACAGGAGTCTTCTCCAGCACCAGAGCTCAAAGGCCTCCGTTCTTTGATGCTCAGCCTTCCCTATGGTCCAACTTTCACAGCCATCCATTGCCACTGGGAAAACCAGAGCCCTGACTATATGCACTTTTGTTGGCAGGGTGATGTCTCTGCTTTTTAGTACGCTGTCTAGATTTGCCATAGCTTTCCTCCTCAGAAGCAAGCGCCTTTTAATTTCTTTAATTTCTTGATTTTTAGTTTTCACAATTTCTCCCTTGTTGATATCTTGGCTGTATATATGGACAGAGCTGAGCAGTGATTCTATTTTAGATGGTGTTTCTCCATACAGCTTCAGATCATCCATGTAAAAGAACTGGGATAGCTTGGCAGATGTTTTTGAGGCTTTATAGCCATAGCCTGACTTGTTTAGTGTTGTTAACACAAGAATCAATATAATAACAAACAGTAGAGGTGATAATGAGTCTCCTTGAAAGATTCCTCTCTTGATGTTAACTGTAACCTGTGTATCTAGAACAATAGAATAACAGAGTTGGAAGGGACTTCGGAGGTCTTCTAGTCCAACCCCCTGCCCAGGCAGGAGACCCTGTACCATTTCAGACAAATGGTTGTCCAATCCCTTCTTGAAAACTTCCAGTGTTGGAGGATTCACAATTTCTGGAGGCAAGTTGTTCCACTGGTTAATTGTTCTGTCAGGAAATTTCTCCTTAGTTCTAGGTTGCTTATTGATTTCCACCCGTTGTCCTTAGTTCTAGGTTGCTTGATTGGTTTCCACCCGTTGCTTCTTGTCCTGCCCTCAGGTGCTTTGGAGAATAGTTTGACTCCCTCTTTTTTCTGGCCGCCCCTGAGATATTAGAACATTGCTATCATGTCAGCCCTAGTCCTCCTTTTCACTAGCTTAGACATAGCCAATTCCAGCAACCATCCTTTATATGTTTTTAATATGTGAATCATATATCTTCCATTGTGCCATTCATCTTTGCACAAAGCTTCTGATATTTCTACTGAACCCTGCCCACAACCGCCATTTTTTTTGAGATAGGTTGGATGTGTGTGTGTGTGTGTGAGAGAGAGAGAGAGAGAGAGAGAAGGAGGGAGGGAGGGAGAGACAGGGAGAGACAAAAACGGAGAGAGGGAGAAAGAGAGAGACAGGGAGAGACAAAGATGGAGAGAGACAGAGACAGGGAGAGACAAAAACGGAGAGAGGGAGAAAGAGGGAGAGAGAGAGAGGGAGAGACAAAGACAGGGAGAGGGAGAGAGAGAGAGACAGTGAGAGAAAAAGAGGGAGAGGGAGGGAGAGAGAGACAGGGAGAGACAAAGACAGAGAGAGAGAGAGAGAAAGAGAGAGAGATAGGGAGAAACAGACAGGAGGAGAGAGGGAGGGAGGGAGAGGGAGGGAGAGAGAGACAGGGAGAGACAAAGACAGAGAGAGAGAGAGAGAAAGAGAGAGAAAGAGAGAGGCAGAGGTGAGACAAAGACGGAGAGAGGGAGGAAAAGGGAGAGAGAGATTGGGCCAAAGCCACCCAGGGATTGTCCATGGCCAAGACTGAAGTTGGGTTTTCTCACTCCAACTTCAATACCTTGATCATCGCTCTAAATTGTAATGTGCTTATTTTCTCTGGACATTCAGACAGTGGTCACTTGAGGGACAGCTAGGATCTGCCTAGCTGATTCAGTTCTAAAGATTGGTGTGCTTGGGTTCCTTCAATTATCAATATTTTCTACTTGGAGCCCCCAAAGGATGCCTTGTCTCTAGCAGCACATACCCTTAGGAATGAGGTTCTGCCCAAGATACAGATACCTGCCCCCCCACGGCAGTTGATCAAAGACCATGAAGGCCTTTGGTGTGTGTGTGTGTGTGTGTGTGTTCGTGTGTGTGTGTGTGTGAGAGAGAGAGAGAAGTATCACATTGGCCATCTTTTTATGTGTTAATGACTTTATTGATTGTAAGCCGCTCAACAACGTTGTTAGCCACTCGAGATCCTAATTCTGATTTAACCCTAGAAAACAATAGCTAGAGATTCTTTGATCTGTTTGGACGAGTGCTTCTGGACCTCAGAAACTTTGAGAGGCGTGAAGATCTTCAATTCCCAGAAGTCTTCAACTTGCTCATGCTGGCTGGAGAATTCTGGGAATTGAAGTCCACACCCAGGGGTGGGCTTCAAAA
Organism: Ahaetulla prasina; assembly: GCF_028640845.1. Classification (NCBI taxonomy): domain Eukaryota; kingdom Metazoa; phylum Chordata; class Lepidosauria; order Squamata; family Colubridae; genus Ahaetulla; species Ahaetulla prasina. The sequence continues at coordinate 10,864,072 of NC_080545.1, forward strand.
ATTTTAGCAAGGGGTTCTCTGCCTGGTTGCTGGATGGGTGTGGCCAGTTCACACCACTTCGGGAGAACCGGTTGTTAACTTCTGAGCAGTTTGGCAAACTGGTTGTTGGAAGAAATCATTAGGGCAGAGAACCGGTTGTTAAATTGCTTGAATCCAACCACTGGGCGTGGCCATAGTGGGTGTGGCCAAATCGGCCTCCTGCACCAAGGCGGGGGGTGGGTGTTTTTGCCCTTCCCTGGCTCTGGAGGCTTTCCTCAAGCCTCTGGGAGGATAAAAACGGCCTTCCCAGGCTCCGGAGGCCCTCTGGAGGCCGGAGACAGGCCCTTTTTTTGCCTTCCTGAACTTCTGGTAGGCCTGCTTTATGCCCTCCCCGAGCCTCCGCACACACCCTGTATCCAAAGTAGACTACGTGAGGACTCGCAGGAGGGGCGGGGTAGGGTGGGCGGGGCCAGCCAGGAGTGGGATTTGGGGATTCTCCGAACTGCACAGAATCTTAGCTAGAGGTTCTCCCGAACCCCTGCAAACCCCTAGCAGCCCACCCCTGTCCACACACAGGGAGTTGAAGTTGCTGAGAAACACTGGTTTAGACAACCACAGGAGGGAGAAACCATCTCAGGCTCTATCAATTCTGTTGGACATCTTTCCTGCGGCAGCTGAAATGGACTAAGATTCCTCCATAAAGCCAGAAATTACAAGCTTCTGTGCTTTTTGGAATGATGAAATATTCAGGTTATTGGCTCAGTGGCTTAAAGATAATTTGAGTAAAAACCACTGATGGCGCAGTGGTTAGAATGCTGTATTGCCGGCAAACTCTGCCCACAGCCTGGAATTCGATTCTGACCCGCTCAAGGTTGACTCAGCCTTCCATCCTTCTGAGGTCGGTAAAATGAAGACCCAGATTGTGTGTGGGGGCAATATGCTGACTCTATAAACCGCTTAGAGAGGGTAAGTAAAACAGTGAAGCACTGTGAAGTGGTATATAAGTCTAAGCGTTGGTGCTAAAAATATAATATAAGCTATATAAATATATATAAATTGTAAGAGACATGGTGTCACGGTGGTTAGAATGCAGTATTGCAGGCTAATTCCGCTGACTGCCGACTGCCAGCAGTTCGATCCTGAACAGCTGAAGGTAGACTCAGCCTTCCATCCTTCCGAGATCGGTAAAATGAGGACCCAGATTGTTGGGACCAATATACAAATAATGCTGACATTGTAAATTGCCCAGAGAGTGGGGCAGTATATACTGTAAGCAGGGGTGGGCTTCAAAATTTTTAGCAAGGAGTTCTCTGCCCAGTTGCTGGGTGGGTGTGGCCATGGTGGGCATGACCTAGTTGACCTCCTGCACCATGGGGGGCATTTTTGCCCTCCCCAGGCTCCGGAGGCTTTCCTCGAGACTCTGAGTGGGCGAAAACAGCCTCCCCATTTCTGGCCTTCTCAAACTTCCGGTAGGCCCATTTTTCACCCTCTCTGAGCATCCACGGGCACCCTGCACTTACCTGCATCCAAAACGGGTCGTGTGGAGGCTCCTGGGAGGGGTGGGGTGGGCAGGGCCAGCCAGGAGTGGGATTTGGGGGGTTCTCCGAACTGCACAGAATCTTAGCTAGAGGTTCTCCCGAACCCCCAGCAGCCCACCCCTGACTAAGTCTAAATGCTACTACTGTTATTGCTAAGCGTTGAAAAAGAGATGGCGAGGATCTTATTACAAGATACCACAAAACGACAACTGTACCAGACTCTTTAAGGATCCCAGTCTGAGTTAGGAGGCGATGTTGCAGTTTGGAACCTACAAATGAATGTTAGTCTTCTCACAGGTTCTTTCTCGAAGAGGGGAAAAAAATGGGTTGAAGCAAGATAAGAATGGATCCCTGACTAGATACCTGTGCATTGACTCTGTTTCCATTAGGATTTAATAATAATGATAACAACAGAGCTGGAAGGGACCTTGGAGGCCTTCTAGTCCAACCCCCTGCCCAGGCAGGAAACCCTACACCATGTCAGACAGATGGTTATCCAACATTTTCTTAAAAATTTCCAGTGTTAGAGCATTCACAACTTCTGCAGGCAAGTCGTTCCACTTATTAATTGTTCTAACTGTCAGGAAATTTCTCCTTAGTTCTAAGTTGCTTCTTTCTTTGATCAGTTTCCACCCATTGCTTCTTGTTCTACCCTCAGGTGCTTTGGAGAATAGCTTGACTCCCTCTTCTTTGTGGCAACCCCTGAGATATTGGAACACTGCTATCATGTCTCCCCTAGTCCTTCTTTTCATTAAACTAGACATACCCAGTTCCTGAAATCGTTCTTCATATGTTTTAGCCTCCAGTCCCCTAATCATCTTTGTTGCTCTTCTCTGCACTCTTTCTAGAGTCTCAACATCTTTTTTACATCGTGGCGACCAAAACTGAATGCAGTATTCCAAGTGTGGCCTTACCAAGGCATTATAAAGTGGCACTAACACTTCACGTGATCTTGATTCTATCCCTCTGTTTATGCAGCCCAGAACTGTGTTGGCTTTTTTAGCAGCTGCTGCACACTGCTGGCTCATATCTAAATGGTTTTCCACAATGGTTGTCCATTTAGTAGGTGCTTGTGCAGTGTCTTCTATAACAGGGGTCTCCAACCTTGGCAACTTTAAGACTTGTGGACTTCAACTCCCAGAATCCCAGGAATTCTGGGAGTTGAAGTCCACAAGTCTTAAAGTTGCCAAGGTTGGAGACCCCTCTTCTATAATGTCCACCTTGCCCGGGCCAACCGTCACAATTACACACCCACACGGACACACAAAGTGGAATTCCTCAGGTCTTACTATGGCTCAATCTTTTCTTTTTTTGAAAAGAGGGTCTGTGTTACACCATCAGTAATGGGGAGGTAGGATGGAAACTCAATATAAAATAGGATTATTATTAATTTTTGTTTGAAGGGAATGAATTGTATCCTTGGTTACCAAAGGAACTAGCTGATAATCTGGCTGGATTTTCTTTGTTTTCTTGGAAAAACCATCTGCGGATGGCCAGATGATGGAAAGGATCTTTGTTTTTTGTTTTTTGGTTTTTTTAAAAAAGAAATATATATATATATATTTGTGGGCTGCTGGGGGTTCTCAGGGGTTCGGGAAAACCTCTAGCTAAGATTCTGTGCAGTTCAGAGAATCCCCAAATCCCACTCCTGGATGGTCCCACCCACCCCTCCCACGAGTCCCCAAACAGCCTGTTTTGGATTCAGATTAAGTGCAGGGTGCGTGCAGAGGCTTGGGGAGGGCGAAAAAATGGGTCTACCGGAAGTTCAGTTTCAGGCCTCCAGAGGGACTCCGGAGCCTGGGGAGGCTGTTTTCGTCCTCACGGAGGCTCTAGGAAAGCCTCCGGAGCCTGAGGAGGGCAAAAATGCCCCCCCTTTGCTGCAGGAGGCCGGCTAGGCCACGCCCACCATGGCCACGCCCACCCAGCAACCAGGCAGAGAACCCCTTGCTAAAATTTTTGAAGCCCACCCCTGCCTGACATAACATTCTGAGAAGATTCCAAGCAGATCAGAAGAAGATTGGTTTGTGAACCAATTGTAGGAACTGGGTATGTCTAGTTTAATAAAAAGAAGGATTAGGGGAGTCATGATAGATGTGTTCCAATATCTCAGGGGTTGCCACAAAGAAGAGGGAGTCGGGCTGTTCTCCAAAGCACCTGAGGGTAGAACAAGAAGCAATGGGTGGAAACTGATCAAGGAGAGAAGCAACTTAGAACTAAGGAGAAATTTCCTGACAGTTAGAACAATTAATAAGTGGAACGACTTGCCTGCAGAAGTTGTGAATGCTCCAACACTGGAAATTTTTAAGAAAATGTTGGATAACCATCTGTCTGAGATGGTGTAGGGTTTCCTGCCTGGGCAGGGGGTTGGACTAGAAGGCCTCCAAGGTCCCTTCCAACTCTGTTGTTATGTTATGTTATGAACCCCTTGAAGACAATGCGGCAGTTGGGTTAACACACCTTGAGCTTTGATCCATTTACGATGGGATGGCTTCCCTTTGAAATGGCAGAAATCTTGCCAATTCCCTCATCAGAGTGTTGGTCGAGTACGCCTGGCTGGCATCGTGATGCCCAAACTCGCTGGCGGTTTCTTTTGTCAGCAACCGAATTTTAAATCCTGGTCCCGTAAAATTTAACAGTTATCTGATCCGGCATCTTTTCCCCCTTAGCGTTTTCGCAGAAGTGCCATTAAAAGGCAAGGTTGAATGTCTTCCAGTTGTTTTTTGACAGCAAGGGCTGAAATACCGGTCCACTGGGACTGCAAAATCTGCTTCAAGATGTGCTTGAGGTATTGTATGCAGCTAGGAGATGCCGGGAGGCGACTTCCTTAAAGAAATACCGGTCAGATCGGAAAAGGAACTCTGCATCCCGAATTCCTTAACCCAAAACTTGGAGTAGCGGTTTTGTTCCACTTGAAGAAGAGATTCTGATGGGTTTCTTTTTTTTCTAGCCCTGCCTCGGTTTAAAGTTACAGTATTTTAGTTTTAATCTGGCACACAGTGATCTTACACACTAGTCTCTCATCCATAGATGGATCTCTCCAATAGTTCAGGGGTATAAGCCGGCAGGTTCTGACAGGTTCTGGAGAACCGGTAGTGGAAATTTTGAATAGTTTGGAAAACCCAGCAAATACCACTTCTGGCTGGCCTCAGAGTGGGGTGGGAATGGAGATTTTGCAATATCCTTCCCCTGCCACGCCCACCAAGCCACACCACGCCCACCAAGCCGGTAGTAAAAAAAAAAAATTGAATTTCACCACTGCATTGGTTTATTTATTTATTTATTTATTTATTTATTTAAACCCTTTCTAACTCTTACAGCAAACCATGGGTGGCAGCTGCCAATCAAAAATTGAAAACACACACACACACACACACACACATAAAAGCCATATTTCTTAAGTGGTTAGTAAAGTCGGAGGGGGCGTGTATAAGTGCACTGATGTGCCCATCGTCTCTTGTCATTGTATTTTCATTCTTTTATTCTTGTTCAGGGTTTTGCCTGACAAATTCGAATAAATAATAAATAAATATTAAAACTATTAACTATTAAACTACCAATAATATAATAACAGCAGCAACATCCCCAAAAAAGCCCTCCAGTGAACATAATCAGCCACAAAGAGATGGGAGAGCCCATTTTTCTATCTAACTCAATATAAGTAGGCCTTCTGGGCTTTTGTCCTTTCCAGGAATTGCAAGTCCTGTTTTTAAAACACAGGGAGTCCTCGACTTACAACCGTTCGCTTAGTGACCATTCAGCGTTATGAGGGCACTGAAAAAAAGTGCCTTACAATCATTTTTTACCCTTACGATTGTTGCCGAACCCCCATGGTTCAAGTGAGTCCCATTCGGATGCTTGACAACTGATTCGCATTTGTGACGGTTGTAGCGTCACGGGATCCTCTTTTTGTGACCTTGCGATGAGCAAAGTCCATGGGGGAAGCCCAATTCATTTCACAACTGTGCTACAAAGGTGGCAAGGGAAGCCGTACCACGGGGCGAGGCTTGCTTCACGAATTTTCTCACTTGGCAACATCAATCTGGGCCTCCGTTGTAGTCGTACGCCAAGGACTGCCTGTGCAGATCTAACAAAACCTTTCTTTAACCAATAAGCCTAGCTGTCGTGTCCCACTCCTCCGCTGATGGCCGGGTCAGGGAAATCCAAATCAGGCGTGCCTCTGCAGCTCTGCCAAAGTCCTAGCAAAGTCCTCAGGGCAGGCAGGAGACCAGAAAGTGACTTCAGCAAGATATATTAGACTTTGCCTGACTCAGAGAATGCCAGAAAGCAGGTCCTTTATATAGGCCATGGGGTGTGGCTCCATGACTCAGCACTTATCCAGGCCTGCCTCCTTCCTTCTGTTGCCTCCGCCTATCAAGTCTTCTGACGCGAGGTCACTCCAGTCTGCAGCTGTTGGTAATTGGCCTCCCTCAGGCTCACATGCTGTGGGGGAGGGAGGGTCTAGTTGCTCCGTTTGCCTGGGCATGGAGCCAGAGCTGGGGGCTGGAGATACTTCCTCCTCTTCAGCCTGTCTGGGCATGGAGCCAGGGCTGGGGCCGGGAGGCATACTAGGACATTCCTCCGTGTTCGGAAGCAGATAAGAAGGCCCCGGCTGTGGTGAGATCGGACGAGACACAACAAAACCAGGGTCTAGGAAGAAGAAGCAGGAGGCTTCGCGAGCACTTGGGAAAACAATCTGTCAGGCAGAATCTCCTGTGGAAGGCAAGTCACCCATCGGTCCTGCAGCCCACGTCCAAGAGGACCACGGAACCACGTGTCCAGCAACCGGAAAGGAAGAAGGGGCTGTAGAATCCAGGCTGCATCACAACCACGCTGTCAACGTGCCCCCCCCCGCCCAGGTCACTTGTATCACCTGAGTTGTGCAGGAGAGAGCCTCTGTAAAGGGGATGCCATAGGGCAGAGGTGTCAAACTCAATTTCATTGAGGGATGCATCAGGGCTGTGATTGATCTCGGGGGGGGAGTGGGGGCGTGACTGACTGGTTGGGTGTGGCCGACTAGGTGGGCGTGGCCAGGTTGACACCACTCCCCAGACTGCTGGCATGTTTCCTCTTCGCATTAGGTAGACCAGAACAGCCCCGCGGGCTGGATGTGATCACATCATAGGCGGGATCCAGCCCACGGGCCATGAGTTTGGCATCCGTGCTGTAAGGGAATCTTTCATTTAAAACCACTTTACAAGGTATCTTTACTGCGTGTCATGAAATGAGCCTGTCACTGGGGGATTGCCACTTTCTTCCTTTCAGGGTGGAGAGAAAGACAGAATTTATCTGATAAATATCTGCAAACATTCCCTGGATATCAGTTCTGACTCATGCGTCAAATTGGTCGTCTACCCCTCTTGATAACACGCCAGCAATTCTGCTGTCTTTGTCTCTTAATATCCAAATGCTAATTTCTCAACAACTTCATAGTCAGAGGCAGTGGTGGGATTCAGCCAGTTCGCACCGATTCGGGAGAACCGGTTGTTAACTTTCTAAGCAGTTCAGAGAACCAGTTGTTGAAAGAAATCTTGTTTTTTTCCACTTTACAGGGCTAATCCTGTAAGGAAGGCAACATTCTGGTGTTATTTCTAGCCCAATCTTTATTGCCCTACTTACAGAAACTGCCTCTCTGGTTAACCCTTATTACATTGTAACAGCTAAGGCAAAGCGCTCACCGACGTGAGTGAGGTTGAGTTGGCTACGCCCACACAGTCACATGACCGCTGAGCCACACCTACCCAGCTGGTCATTAGTGCAGAGAACCAGTTGTTAGATTATTTGAATCGCACCACTGGTCATAGGCCTACACAGGAGGAAATGAAGAAAAAGGCTGGTTTAGCTCCGCTCACCTATACTCCATAGTCCTCCAATTCTAAGGATCAATCAACTTTAAGCCCTTACGTTGACTTTAAAAAAAAACCCAAGGCTATAGAACAGAGTTCCCGAGTATTGACCACTTTAAGATGTGTGGACTTCAACTCCCAGAATTCCCCAGCTGGCTGAAGTCCATCCGTGCCACCTGGGGAATTCTGGGAATTGAAGTCTACAGATCTTAAAGTGGCCATGTTTATAGATTCCCTTTCCCTCAGTCTGAAATAAAGAATTATTTATCATCACCCGCAATGTTGGGCTAGATTGTGTGAAAAATAAAAAGCAGGGGGGAGAGGAAATAAAAACTTTTCAAAGTTCATGGTGAAAAGAAATGTATTAAAGAGCAGGAGGACTGTTATGATTATTGTTATGATTATGGATATCATTAACAAAACAACAACAACAATCATAATAATAATAATATCCCAGGCCCAAGGACTCGATAGGTACACAAAAATGCCAAACCCAGTCTGAACATCTGGCTGACTGTGCGATGATCAACAACAAAAACAACAACAACAACAACAACAATAATAATAGTAATAACTTGGTTGATACATAGGATGCTGGCAGCAACCCGTATCAACCATCAGCACCAATCAATGGTATTTGTGATGCCTTTTTGAATGTTCAGTTGACTGAGTTTCATGTTTAATGAATAATAATAATAATAATAATAATAATAATAATAATAATAATAATAATAATAATAATAATAATAATAATAATAAGGTTGATACCTAGGACGCTGGCAGCAATCCCATATCAACTATCAGCACCAGTCAATGGTATTTGTGATGCCTTTTTGAATGTTCGGTTGACAGTTTCAGGTTTAATGAATAATAATAATAATAATAATAATAATAATAATAATAATAATAATAATAATAATAATAGCAGCTAGAAAACTTAATAAAACAAATTAATTTTTTTAATGTTTAATTTTTAAAAAAAAAAATTAATTAAAAACAACCGTACATTTTAAGAAGATACGTGGTTGATACCTAGGATACTGATAGCAACCCGTATCAACCATCGGCGCCAGTCAATGACTTTGTGATACATTTTGAAACGTTCCGTTGACTGAGTTTCACGTTTAAGGAATACAAGAGATATAATCGCAGCTAGAAAAAAATAATAAAGTATCGCAATTTGCAAACTGAAGTTGAACGATTGTGGAGGAAGAAACCAATGCTCGTGCCAATAGTAATAGGAGCCCCTGGAGCAATATGCAAAGGGTTGCCTAGATACAAAGACATTTGGAATTTATCAATCCTGAATATTCTGACTTTTCAAAGTCCCTATTTGGAACTCCCTATATACTTAGACATTACCTTAACTGCTCTTAGGTCTTCAGTTATGACCTGAACGTTTTTTTTTTTTTTAACCAGTCCCAGACTGTGAATCAAAGCTAAGATTAAATAATAACAATAAAAGATGAGAAACGAAAAGGAAAAAAGTTTCAAAAGTGAGGTTTGAGTTAGCTAGAAATATTACCTAACAGCATCATGCAAGCTTTCTTCTCAATTTAAATGCGCCCCCTTGCACAGTTCTGTGTAAAAAAAGAAAAAATAGCATTTGTCCCTTTTAAATATTCTGACTTTTGCCATATCTTTGCCACGGAGTGTAATTAGAACCTCCGGTGAGTCTGTCTTATTCATAAATGGAATCCGAGCAAATGAATAACTCCGAAATGCTCATCCACTTGAATAAAATAAAAAAAAAAATGCTCTGTTAGATCAAGTTATTGGTTGTTTGGATTATTGGTAATCCGACACTTTTTGTAACACAATCAGCCTCTCAAATTGCCATGCAGGAGTGTTGAGATATATATAGGTAAAGGTAAAGGTTCCCCTCGCACATATGTGCTAGTTGTTGCTGATTCTAGGGGGCCGTGCTCATCTCCATTTCAAAGCCGAAGAGCCAGCGCTGTCCGAAGACGTCTCCGTGTTCATGTGGCCGGCATGACTCAACGCCAAAGACGCACGGAACGCTGTTACCTTCCCACCAAAGGTGGTCCCTATTTTTTCTACTTGCAATTTTTACTTGCTTTCGAAACTGCTAGGTTGGCAGAAGCTGGGACAAGTAACGGGAGCTCACCCCATTACACGGCAGCACTCGGGATTCGAACCGCTGAGCTGCTGACCTTTCGATCGACAAGCTCAACATCCTAGCCCCTGAGACACCACGTTCCTTCTATATATTCCTGCATCTTGGAATTCAAGACTATTTTAAGGTATTTTTTAAGGAAATTTAAGGAATTTCCTCTGGAAGGTTATTGTTGGATATAGATCAATGGATGAAGCATCCACTTCATTTCTTTTCCTTGATAAAAGACAAAAGCGGAAAATGATTTTTTCCCCGTTTCGTACATAGATGGGCTTCCCTCGAACTGAAATTATATATCCAAGATATATATATATTATATTATATTATATTTTCATCCGGTATTCGGTCTGCGTTGACTCATTTCCCAGTCTTGGTTTGCTTCGTTTCTCCCAATAAAATCGGCCATCTGCCAATGTCAGATTGAGTCAGCTGTATTGTCCTGCCAGATGTGGATGGAAATCTCAGCGCACATCTGCCTGTAAGGGTGCTGAATCAAAAAGGAAAACGCGAGTTCCTGCATTTTCATTTCTAACAGTTTGTTATAGAAGTGGGAATCGCCTTTCCCCCCCGCATCTCGTTGTCTATTTTTGCATGCGACTAAATATTTCTGCCAAGCAGTAGGAGTTGCTATCCTCTTATGAGGAATGAGTTTGCATCCTGCAGAGAACATAAACACACATTAGTAACTCAGGAGGCATCACGAGGTAAGAGGCAACCTAAGATTCTCCTTGAAGCATCCAAGAATTTCAAGCAAAATGTCTGAGAACTGAGCAGTTATGAATTCCGAATTACCAAGCCTACTTGCTTGTCCCACCATCTACAATCTATTTACAGCAGAGATGGGATTCAGCCGGTTCTGTCCAGTTCGGGTGAACCGGTAGTGGCGACCGCGAGAGGCTTTGCCCACTCGTCCGCACGTAATGTATGAGCAAAGAGCATGTGCGGAAGTGTTGTGACCCAGGCCCAAGTAGGTAGTAGGAAACTCAGTCAGTGTAAAAAAAAAAAAAACTTTATTTGAACAGCTGAGAATTACTTCATTCTCAGCGAAGTTCAACTAAATTAAAGCAAATTCCTCCCAACACAAATTCCTCAGTCCTATCGCAAACCTTGGTCCAATTAGGCAAACTGCCAAAGGCCTTTCTTGGCAAAAGTTCAGAAGACACCGATACAAAATACATGCAAGAAGATGAAGCTATCAATGTTGTTTTCCGGCAAAGCCCAAACGCCGTTGTTGGTCTTTTAAGCCTTATGGGAGGGGCCAATCATCTCTTGGCCCTACTCCTGAGTTGTCCTCTCTGCTTGAGCTGCTCTTGCCTTCTGGCAGCTCTTCTCATGCGTGCATTAGGAACAGGTTTCTCCTGTTCCTCTGCCTCACTACTGTCAGCCTCTGGAGGCTCTGGAGTCCGCACTTCACTCCCCAATGGCCCTGACCCCACCTCTGCCTCTGATGCAGAGTCCTCATCCGGGCCTTCCCCAGTGTCCAGGACTGGCCCCTGTTCTTCCTCAGCCTCATCGCTATCAGGGTCAGAATTGAGGAGCTCTGAGGGAGGAATGGAGCTGGAAGAGAGAGAGAGAGAGAGAGAGGTGGAGCCTGGGCCGTCCGTCAGCCCTCAGATGGAGAGTCAACAGCCTCCAGGGCTGGAGGTGGCTGATGTGGAAGAGGAGGAACAGCTGGGTCCAGTGCCTGACGTGCAGATGCACAGAAGGCAGAGGAGAGGAGAGCAGTGGAAATCCATGGGCCAGTCCTTGGGACGGAACAGCCAGCAATGCTAGTGAGACCCCACCCTAGCTCTGGGGATAAAAGGCAGGGGGCGGAGATGAATAGACACGGCAGACAACTATTCATCTCCCTGCCGGACAGACTGGTTAGCCTGCATTGAGAGAAACCTTTCGCCGTGGCTGCCGTGGCTCCTAATTAAAGGAATCTTTGGAGTTCACTTCAGTAGGTTAGTCGTGTTTCGGGAGCTGGGTCAGAACAGGAGGTTGAGGTGACATCGGTAACGGAGCCACATGGGGTGGAAACAGAGGCTCTGTCTACTGGGGCTTCTGTTACCTGTCAGATCGTTTCTATTTACCAACATGGAGAACTTCTGTGAAGACCTCTGAAATCTGCAGGTTCTGAACTGGCTGAGACGTCAACTGTGTCCCACGATGGAGAGAAGATTCTTCGCAAACCAAAGTCTCTGGACGTTCTCCTGCTTGTACAGATGGTAAGCGGTTGATTTACAATAAAGTTCAATAAAAGACCTTTTGATGTTCTCCTCTTCTTGGACGGAAGCGTAGGGGTGGCCTCTGATCGCTTGTTTAATACGAAGTTGTCTTTTCTAATTCCATAACTGGTTCCAGGCAAGGATCCAGGCTGAGTCCAACTGGACAGCACCAGGTTCAGTCAACCCTGCTCCTCAGACGTCGGCTTGTTTGTGTAAATGTCGTGTAGACCTTTTCTGCCGGCTGGGATGACTTTTTCGCACGAAGCCTCCTCAGCTGGGGAATCAAAAGGCAGAAGAGGCCACGAAACGGTCTGGCTGCTTGATTCTCGGCTGGCTTCGGGTAAGCCCCACCTGGGAATTGTGACACCGCCTGTGTTGTGCAGGCAGGCGATTCCCCAGCTCAGCAACAGCCCCGTTGGGGGAGAGGCCCAACATTCGCCACATCAGAGGGAAGGAAGAGGCGTCTCAGCTGGGAGGCCAAAGCTGGTTGTTCATCTTTGGAAGAATCTGATGCAATCGACATCAGCTTCTTGTACACAAACAGGAGAGGAGGGGAGTGTTTTGACAAAGAATAGCCAGTTGCTCTGGAAGGAGGGGAAATGAGAGGTGATGGAATTCCCTTTCACACAATTCTCCAAAATCCAAGAGTCTCGCAATCCAAGTAAACTCAGGACCAATGGTTACAATCTCTCTCTCTCTCTCTCCTCTCTCTCCTCTCCTCTCTTCTCTTCTCCTCTCCTCTTCTCTTCTTTTCCTCTCTCTCTCTCTCCTCTCTCCTCTCCTCTCCTCTTCTTTTCCTCTCTCTCTCTCTTTCTCCTCTCCTCTTCTCTTCTTTTCCTCTCTCTCTCTCTCTCCTCTCCTCTCCTCTTCTTTTCCTCTCTCTCTCTTTCTCTCCTCTCTCCTCTCCTTTCCTCTCCTCTCCTCTCTTCTCTTTTTTCTCTTCTCTTTTCTCTCCTCTCTTTCTTTCTCTCTCTCCCTCTTTCCTCTCCTCTCCTCTCTCCTCTCTTCTCTCTCTCTCTCTCTTTCTCTTTCTCTCCTTTCCTTCTCCTCTCCTCTCCTCTTCTTTCCTCTCCTCCTCTTCTCTTCTCTCTCTCTCTCTCCTCTCCTCTTCTTTCCTCTCTCTCTCTCTCTCTCTCTCTCTCTCTCCTCTTCTTCTCTCTCTCTCTCTCCTCTTTCCTCTCCTCTCCTCTCCTCTTCTCTTTCTCTCTCTTCTCTTCTCTTCTCTTCTCTTCTCTTCTCTTCTCTCTCTCTCTCCTCTCCTCTCTTTCTTTCTCTTCTCTCTCTCCTCTTTCCTCTCCTCCTCTCTCCTCTCTCCTCTCTCTCTCTCTCTTTCTCTTTCTCTTTCTCTCCCTTTCCCTTCTCCTCTCCTCTCCTCTTCTTTTCCTCTCTCTCTCCTCTCCTCTTCTCTTCTCTTCTCTCCTCTCCTCTCTCCTCTCCTCTTCTTTTCCTCTCTCTCTCTCTCTCTCTCTCTCTCTCCTCTCTCCTCTCTTTCTTTCTCTCTTCTCTCTCACCCTCTTTCCCTCTCCCTCTCCTCTCCTCTTCTCTTTTTCTCTTCTCTTCTCTTCTCTTCTCTTCTCTTCTCTTCTCTTCTCTCTCTCCTTTCCTCTCTCTTTCTCTTCTCTCTCTCCTCTTCTTCTCTCCTCTCTCTTCTTCTCTCTTCTCCTCCTCTCCTCTCTTTTCTCTCTCTCTCTCCTCTGTCTTTCCACCTCCTCTCTCTCTCTCTCTCCACGCAAACACACACCAGATAGAAGTGAATATTTGTTGCGTAGTGGTCCAAGCGCTCTGCCAGAGAAAATGGGCTCCCGAGCTCCATTTTCGGCTGCGATGGCCTGCTGCAACCCTATGCGAGTGAAAACTGAGCTTGTGAGGGCATGGGCGGCCCTCCGGAGCTCCATTTTCACTGGCAGAGGCACTTGGCAGAGTCACTTTCACTGGCAGAAGCACCCTGCGGGCCAGATCTGGGCCCTGGCCTTGCGTTTGACACCGCTGCCATAGACTCTAGCGATAAGGAATCTCCTCCACAGTAGATAAAAGATCTGTCTTAAAACTGAGTAGATTATTGATCGCCAACTTCTCCCAAATGAGGAGATCTTGGCAGCAGTCAGCTCTAGGACCAGATCAGCAATCTTGGGTAAATCAAAACAACAAAGGAAGAATAATAGCAGCAGCAGCAGCAGCAACAACAATCACGCTACCCATAAGGCTTCTCTTTACATATTTTTGAGTTGGCAGAAAAACTGTGCTGGCATGAAACTTGCTGCGCTGGTTTCTAATCCCTCACCTGTCTGTCTTCCACATCACTGCAGTCCTTCCTGCAAGATAATGGGCGGCAAAACTCAACACACCCAACTTAAGGCTGGCCTTGGAAAGGTCAGAAAAAAAAGGAAGAGATACTGCTTAAACACCAGCCAAGCTAAGGAGTTACGCTATACAGAACAACACAGTTGGAAGGGACCTTGGAGGTCTTCTAGTCCAGAGGTCTTCAACCTTGGCAACTTTAAGTCTGGAGGACTTCAACTCCCAGAATTCAGCAGAATTCAATTCCCAGAATTCAGCAGAATTCAGCTCTGCTGGCTGGGGAATTCTGGGAGATGAAGTCCTCCAGGCTTAAAGTTGCCAAGGTTGGAGACCCCTGTTTTAGTCCAATCCCTGGCCCAGGGCAGGAAATAAATCCTATAATATTTTGGACAATGCTTGTCCAGACTCTTCTTGAAGACTTCCAGTGATGGAACACCCACAGCATCTGGAGGCAAGCCGTTCGGTTGATAAATTGGTCACCCCTGTCAGGAAATTTATTCTAAGTTGGGTCTCTCTTTGATAAACTCTCCGTTACTCTTTGTCCTGCCTTCAGGTGCTCTGGAAAATAGGTTGTCCCTCTCTTCTTTGTGACAGCTTCTCAAATATTGCGAGCAGGGGTGGGCTCCAAAAATTTTAGCAAGGGGTTCTCTGCCTGGTTGCTGGGTGGGTGTGGCCATGGTGGGCGTGGCCTAGTCAGCCTCCTGCACCATGGCTCCTCCTGTCCCTCTGCCTCACTACTATCAGCCTCTGGAGGCTCCGGAGTCTGCACCTCACTCCCTGATGGCCCTGGCCCCAGTTCTGCCTCTGATGCAGAGCTCTCATCTGGGCCTTCCCCAGCATCCAGGACTGGCCCCTGTTCTTCCTCAGCCTCATCGCTATCCGACACCGTTGCCAGCTCCTCAGGCTGCTGGTGGACCACAACAAGCAGATAAACAAAATAGCGCAGCAAGTGAGCGGAAGAGAGGTTGCTGGCATCAATAAGTAACAAGCAGAAGGTTATCTCTTTGAAGCCCAGCCTACAACCATATCTGGTAAAGGGCTCCCTTGGTTGGGGTTGTTCTGACTAGCTGTGAGGATTACACAGCAAAGTGTATTCGCGAAGGTGAAAAATGGTACCATGCGTGCAGATATGCGGAGGATCAACGCAGAAGATCAAAGCAAAGACAAGGTAAGGAACTGAGTGGGGCCCATCTCAGAGCTCATGGGGTGGAATCAGATCAATAATCCAGGAACTTCTCCCGATCCAGGTTTTTCTCACAAGGGGGTTCTTACAAGGAAAAAAAGGAGAAGAAACTGTTGTTGTTAGCTGCGAAGTCGTGTCCGACCCATCGCGACCCCATGGACAACATTCCTCCAGGCCTTCCTGTCCTCTACCATCCTCTGGAGTCCATTTAAACTCACGTCGACTGCTTCAGTGTCTCCATCCAGCCACCTCGTTCTCTGTTGTCCCCTTCTTCTTTTGCCCTCAACCTTTCCCAGCATTAGGCTCTTCTCCAGTGAGTCCTTCCTTCTCATTAGGTGGCCAAAGCATTTGAGTTTCTTCTTCAGGATCTGGCCTTCTAAAGGTTTGCTTTACATATATTCCAGGCAGGGGTGAAATGCTCCCGGTTCAGACTGGATCGGCCAATCTGGTAGCGATGGTGGTGGGTGGTTTGGAGAACCGGTAACAAAAATCCTTGCCCTCCCATGCCCAGCTGAGCCACGCGATTGTCAGAGCCTTTTTTTTTATTTTACTTTTAAAAGCATTTTTTAAACAACCTCTTTGGCCGAATAGGTGGTGAAAAAAAATGCTTTGACAATCCCAGCTGAAGCCTGCTAGGCAAAAAATGGGGGGGGGTCATTTATGACAGAGAGAGAGAGAGAGAGAGAAAGAAAGAAAGAAAGAAGGAGGGAGGGAGGGAGGGAGGGAAGGAAGGAAGGAAGGAGGGAAGGAAGGAAGGAAGGAGGGAAGGAAGGAAGGAAGGAAGGAAGGAAAGAAGGAAGGAAGGAAGGAAGGAAGGAAGGAAGGAAGGACTACAAACCTGGCACTAGACGCAGCTTCAGAGGATAATCCAGGGCTGGAAGGGACCTGGAGGTCATCTAGTCTAATCCTACTCCAGCAGGACATAGTTAGTGTGTTTCTGTCTTTTGATCCCCCAGTCACATGGTTACATAGCCATGCTCACCCAGTCATGAGACCACCAAACTATGCCCACCGAGCCACGCCCAAAGAACTGGTAGGAAAGAAGTGGTGTGGGGTTTCCTGCTTGGGCAGTGGGTTGGACTAGAAGACCTCCAAGGTCCCTTCCCATTCTATTATTATTATTATTACTACTACTACTACATATATATATATATATATATATATATATATATATATATATATATATATATATATATATATATATATATATATATATATATATAAACCAAATATCACTCACTCATCACAAAATCTACAGAAGTGTAAAGCCCACAAACGTGAAACTTGGCACGTATGTTCCTCTTGGCTTCTAGGTGCTCGCTAAGAAAGGATTTTTCGAAATGACCCTCAGATCATTAGTATTTCTTATTATACAGTATTATTATATCAACACATTCTGATCCGAAGGAGTTAGACAGACATTCTACTCCTCCTCCCCACCTGAAAAGAACTCTGTTCCAACTGCTAGTTGGAACTTACATTAACACGCTCTGATGCTAAGGAGTTACACATTCTACATGACTTTTTCAAGCTTTGAGAGTCAATGTATCAAGTCCAATTGTCACTACGCATTAATTTTCAAGCTTTAACTGTCAATTTATCAAGCCCGATCACATAGTTTTGTAGCGAAGCACAGATATCCAGCTACTAGTAAATAGTTGTGACCCAGGCCCAAGTAGGTAGTAGGAAACTCAGTCAGTGAAAAAACCAACAAACTTTATTCGAACAGCTGAGAATTACTTCATTCCCAGCGTAGTTCAACTAAATTCCTCCCAACACAAATTCCTCAGTCCTATCGCAAACCTTGGTCCAATTAGGCAAACTGCCAAAGGCCTTTCTTGGCAAACGTTCAGAAGTCACAGATACAAAAATAAATGCAAGACGTAGACGAAGCAGAAGACGAAGCTACCAACGTTGTTTTCTGGCAAAGCTCAAACACCGTTGCTGGTCTTTTAAGCCTTATGGGAGGGGCCAATTATCTCTTGGCCCTACTCCTGAGTTGTCCTCTCTGCTTGAGCTGCTCTTGCCTTCTGGCAGCTCTTCTCACACGTGCATTAGGAACAGGTTCCTCCTGTTCCTCTGCCTCACTACTATCAGTCTCTGGAGGCTCTGGAGTCTGCACATCACTCCCCGATGGCCCTGGTCTCACCTCAGCCTCATCGCTGTCCGACTCCGTTGCCAACTCCGCAGGCTGCTGATGGACCACAACATAAATAAATAAAGTCTTGGGTTGTTGTTGTTTTTGTGTGTGTGTGTCTCTCTCTCTTTCTCTGATGTTCAAAGGAGAAGATCCTCATTCCAACCAACCTCCAAGGCCAGATTCAGAATGAATGTTGGCAGAATGATTACAAGCGGATGCCCTTCAGGAAGCCCTCCTTGATACTAGAGAGGCACACAAGGGTCTAAGTCTCTCCTGCAGGATTGTTGCTGCAGGGATGTTTGTTGAGGTCCTCTGAAGTCCTAGCACTGTCCCATTTCGGAAATTTTAACAGAACAACAGGGTTGGAAGGGGCCTCGGAGGTCTTCTAATCCAACCCCCCCCCTACTCAAGAAGGAGGCCCCAATTCCATTTCAGACAATGGGTACAGGGTCTCCTGCAAGCCTTCTGGAAACCCAACCCCTTTTAACACAAGAAGGGAGACTCCAGGAGAACGGCCTGAAACATACACTGTCCCGCAGGCCTCTGTTTTCCAATGCAGAGGTTCAAATATCAACTGGAAAGTTTGGGATGAGACTTTTGATTGGGAGTTTAGGACCACAAGAGACCAACTCTGACTCCACTCCTTTGACCACTGCTCTGTGGGGAACCCTGGAGGGCAGAGCTGCACCACATCTATCTATCATTTCCCTTTCCCTTTCCCTTTCTCTTTCTCTTTCTCTTTCTCTTTCATCTCTATCTATCTATCTATCTATCTATCTATCTATCTATCTATCTATCTATCTATCTATCTATCTATCTATCTATCTTCTCTCTCTCCATCTCTCCATCTATCTATATCTCTCTATTTATCTTATCATATCTCTCTCTCTCTCCTATCTATCTATCTATCTATCTATCTACCTATCTATCTATCTATCTATCTATCTATCTATCTAGCTAGCTAGCTAGCTAGCTAGCTATTATCATCTCTCTCTCTCCTCTCTCTCTACATCTATCTCAATCTTTCTATTTATTTTATCTCTCTCTCCTTTCATCCATCCATCCATCTATCTATCTATCTATCTATTCATCTATCTATCTATCTATCTATCTATCTATTCTATCTATCTTCATCTATCTATCTATCTCTCTCTCTCTCTCTACATCTATCTCAATCTTTCTATTTATTTTATCTCTCTCTCCTTTCATCTATCTATCTATCTATCTATCTATCTATCTATCTATCTATCTATCTATCTATCTATCTATCTATCTATCTATTATCATCTCTCTCTCTCCTCTCTCTCTACATCTATCTCAATCTTTCTATTTATTTTATCTCTCTCTCCTTTCATCTATCTATCTATCTATCTATCTATCTATCTATCTATCTATCTATCTATCTATCTATCTATCTATCTATCTATCTATCTATCTATCTATTATCATCTCTCTCTCTCCTCTCTCTCTACATCTATCTCAATCTTTCTATTTATTTTATCTCTCTCTCCTTTCATCTATCTATCTATCTATCTATCTATCTATCTATCTATCTATCTATCTTTTATTTATCATCTATATCTCTCTGTTACCGTATCTACCTACCTACCTACCTACCTACCATCTATTAGCCAATATCATATCTATTATTTATCTACTATTATCTACTATCTATTATCTATCCTCTCTCTCTCTCTCTCTCACACACACACACACACACACACACACACACACACACACACACACACACACAGACACACACACACCCCTCCTTATCTCTATCTAATGGAAACGGGGCTTCCTTCCCCCTTTCCTTCTACCTGGATTTCCCAAAAGTCGACCTGATCTGCAGGCATATTTGTAAGTTCCAAGCTGTTTCCTTCCCCCGCTCCCCATCCTGACATTCAGCAGTAGCGCTTTCCATCCAGAAGGTCAATCACACAGCGCACCAGATTGCTCGGAGGAAGACAGAGTCCGGGTGTAACCAATATCTCAAAGTACTTCTGTCTCTGTAACAGCCCAAGTCTGTCCTGATCTATTAATATCTCCCTCCTGCCTCCATTTCTCTCTCCGATCAATTAAAAGCACACGTCTTCCCTTTAATAGCAAGGACTCATCCCTCAGCTGTCAAGAGATTGACACAGGTGGAAGAGTGGATTCTCTCTCTATAGGCTAGCTAGGCAGTTTTTCCAATTCCCTTTATTCTTCAGGATCTTTAACATATTTATTAGCAAAATAAACAGGAAACTGATGCATTCTACATTTAGGCAAGAAAAACAAAATGCACAGGTACAGTATATGTGGTACCTTGCTCAGTAGTAGTAACTGTGAGAGGGATCTTGTAGTAGTAACTGTGAGAGGGATCTTGGAGTCCTAGTGGACAACTGTTTAAATATGAGCCAGCAGTGTGCAGCAGCTGCTAAAAAAAGCCAGCACAGTTCTAGGCTGCATAAACAGAGGGATAAAATCAAGATCACGTGAAGTATAAATACCAATTTATAATGCCTTGGTAAGGCCACACTTGGAATATTGCATCCAGTTTTGGTCAGAATGATGTAAAAAGGTTGTGGAGACTCTAGAAAGAGTGCAGAGAAGAACAACAAAGATGATTAGGGGATTGGAGGCTAAAACCTATGAAGAACGGTTGCAGGAACTGGGTATGTCTAGTTTAATGAAAAGAAAGACTAGGAGTGACATGATAGCAGTCTTCCAATATCTCAGGGGCTGCCACAAAGAAGAGGGAGCCAAGCTATCCTCCAAAGCACCTGAAGGCAGGACAAGAAGCAATGGGTGGAAACTAATCAAGGAGAGAAGCAACTTAGAACTAAGGAGAAATTTCCTGACAGTGAGAACAATTAATCAGTGGAACAATTTGCCTGCAGAAGTTGTGAATGCTCCAACACTGGAAGTTTTTAAGAAGAGGTTGGATAACCATCTGTCTGAGATGGTGTAGGGTTTCCTGCCTGGGCAGGGGGTTGGACTAGAAGGCCTCCAAGATCCCTTCCAACTCTGCTATTCTATTCTATACTGCAGATCAGTGGCCACTCAGAGTTGAGTGATTGGTCTTGGACAGTTGTCAGGAGCCTCTAAATATTTAGAAATAAGTAAGACCAGGTGCTGCCTTCTGACTGCCCTCGGTGAAATCCAGCAGGTTCTGACAGGTTCTGGAGAACCGGTAGCGGAAATTTTGAGCAGTTCGGAGAACCGGCAAATACCACCTCTGGCTGGCCCTAGAGTGAGGTGGGAATGGAGATTTTGCAATATCCTTCTCCCAGGAGTGAAGAGGGAAAGGGGATTTTGCAGTATCCTTCCCCTGGAGTGGGGTGGGAATGGAGATTTTGCAGTACCCTTCTCCTGCCATGCCCACCAAGCCACACCCACCACACCACTCCATGCCCACCAAGCCACGCCCACAGAACCAGTAGTAAAAAAAAATTGGATTTCACCACTGGTACGGTGGTCTCTTTTTTAGGGAGAAAAATAGAGGGTCGGAGAATTAATAAAAGAAATTAAGGTGACCCTATGCTGGTGGCTGGGAGGAATGGTGCGGTGGTCTAGAGGTGAAACTCTCACCTTACAATCAGGAGTCTGTGAGTTCGATCCTTGGTAGAGGCAGATATTTCTCTCTCTGGGCACAATGAGAATACTGTATGTCTGCTGAACAAAACTCCACATTGGCAACAGGAAGGGCATCTGGCCATTAAAACCCTCAGCTCCATTCAGTTGCCCAGACTTCACCCCGCAGGAGATTATGAGGTCGTTAAAGGAAGAGGGAATTCTGGGAGTTGAAGTCCACAAGTCTTAAAGCTGCCATGTTTGGGGACCCCTGTATTAGACGATCTGAAGCCATAAAGCAGAAAATTCAAGAATAACCAGCTCTTGTTTCAAGAGACAGAGAGGTAGACGATCTGAATTTCTTCAGTTCCGGACAGGATTGGAAATATTTCTGTTGTTTTGCTGTCTTTAAAACAGCCATCTGAGTGATAGGAACTTGAAGAATCTGGTTTATTGCTCGAATAATAAAGTAAACAATGGCAGATATCTTGTAGTTCCCTCTGGAATCTAACACGAAGCCTATGCATCCAGTCTAACAAGACCGAATACAGTTTTCAAAATGCTGCAGGCGACTTTTTTTTTTTTTAAATATCCTTTCCTTTTAAAAACATTGGCGTAATTACGAGCGCCGCCATTTCCTTCCGATAAAAGTAGCAACGGAAAGTTACCTATAAAGAAGTTGGCCTTTTCCTTCCCGAGGAATCTTTCCAGAGTGGTCTGTATCATTTTTCAGAGGTATTTTTAGAGAAGGAGCCATCAATTATTCATGCATTTTAAATTGCATTGTCTTTGTCTAGTTAAGAACATAACTCAGTAATCCCCCAGCTGTGTGATTCCAAAGAGAACAGGCTCTCGGTTTGAAAGAACTGAAAGGAGAAGAAGGCCTGTGGGTTTGAGAATGAGCCTCTGAGATTTCCAGATTGTCTACTGGTTCCGATCCTATTCCGTAGGATTGGCGTGAGCTTGATATGGGTCACAGGAACCAGGGCTGCTAAAAATCACATAGTTAGCTCATGGAACTGGAAAACCCCTTTTTATTAAACAAACAGCGTATTCCTCTCATTCACCTTCAGCAAAGTCTTTCAAGGGAGATAGCTTCAAAACTTGGCAAGGAGTCTCGGAGCGCCACAAACCAATTAGGCGAACTAATTGCCTCCTGCAAACGCCACTCCCCTTTCGCTCCTCTTTTATTCCCTCTGGGAGGGGCCATTCATCGTCCACCTGTGGCCTTACTCCCAAGTCGACCCTTGTTCTTTAGCTGTTCCCTTCGTCTGGCAACTCTGCGCATGCACACACTGGGAACAGGCTTCAGCTCTTCTTCTGCCACACTGATGTCTGATAACTAGCTGATAACTAGCATACGGCCCTGGCCCCCTCTCTGCCTCTGATGCAGAACCCTCATTAGAGCTTTTCCCAGAATCCAGGACTGGCTCATGTTCCTCCCCAACCTCCTCATTGTCTGAATCTGCTGCCAGTTCTGCTGGCTGCTGGCAGGCCACAACACTGTGTATCTGGGGCAAGGAGCTATGTGATGCTTGGGCACTTGTCCGTCTACCAGATCCAGGCAGACTTCTTCAGATCCAGGACCACCAAGTAAGAGAGAAGAAACAACACCATCTCCATCTCAAAATTGGGATCACTCAGTGGTCTAAGCTTGCTTTGATGTCCTTTCCTGAGCAATGGATCCTGTTGTGCAACAGAACTATGTGGGTCAAATTCATTGCTTTTCTGTATTACGGGAGCAATACCACATTACTGGGTTATGCGCACCTTGGGTTATTGTGGTGTGTTGAACAAATCATGAAGCCATGAAACAATGTTGTACATGCCATCAGATAACAATTTAGTCAACTCCTTTGTACTTTCCTTTGTCTCTTTAACTCAGAATTAGAATAGAGCTAGAAGGGACCTTGGAGGTCTTCTAGTCCAGCCCTGGATCTCAAGCAGGAGATCCAAGGGTGAAATCCGACAGGTTCTGGAGAACCAGTAGTGGAAATTTTGAGTAGTTCGGAGAACCAGCAAATACCACCTCTGGCTGGATCCAGAGTGGGGTGGGAATGGAGATTTTGCAATATCCTTCCCCTGCCATACCCACCAAGCCACACCACGCCTACCAAGCCACGCCCACAGAACCGGTAGTAAAAAAACAAAACTGGATTTCACCACTGAGGAGATCCTATACCACTTCAGACAAGTGACTGTCTAGTCTCTTCTTAAAAACCTCCAGTGAGAGGTTTTCAAGAGATTAGAAGCCGTTTGTCCAGAATGGTGTAGGAAGTTAGCACCCACCCCTCTCCTAGAAGAATGAAATATTCTAGAAAATATTGAAAAGGCAGAATATTATATTTCCCTGGACGAGAAAAGGAGAAACCTGTTTTTAAAGACAAAGAGCAGCTCCCTGCCCCCAGCAGATATTTGGTACTCATGGAGAAAGACTGGGCCAGCCTAGATACAAGACAATTAGATCTTCAGCTCCAGTGTTCTGTCTCCGTCCTCACTCTGGAGTAACGAGCTGGCCTACAGCCAGTGGGTTCACGGCTCCTATCAGTCCTGGCCGAGAAAACGCAGCTGCCAAAAAGTTCAAACAGATTAAGACTTCAGCTCACTTCGACACGGTTTAGCTAATTTGCTTCCCGTGGAACTGAGAGCAGTCCCAAAGCTCCTTATATATCCTGTGGGGTGGGGCTTCTGCCCCACCCTTCCCTCTGATGACGCCGCCTCTCTAATCTTCTGAAGCGCGGGTCGATCCAGGCTTGATTAGTATGATTATCAGCTGCGTCTGAGGGCATAGCCTGAGGAAGGGAGGAATCATGGGATGTCGGCCTCATTATGTCCTCCGACTGGCCTGGTTCTGGCTCCTGGAGCCAGGCCAAAGGAATCGGTGCTTCTGAGGTAAGCCTTACTGGCCCTTCCCTCTCACTCTCGGAGTCACTTTCGGGAATGGGGCCAGGTTCGGAGGCTGGAGCCACAACATCCAGGGTGATGGGATTAAGGCATGACCCTCAGGACATAATAGAATTATCTATCAACGGATGGCACAACCACCTGGGGATATTACATCACCCAGCCAGCGGGTGGGTTTTACATTATGTTGCTACTGGTTTGCCACTCACATGGACAGTCGCTTCGTGCCCAGGCATGCCTGGTTTGCACACACGTCTGCCTTCCGCGCATGCGCCTGGCCTCAAAAACGTGCCGAAATAGGATGGCGTAGAGCCGAGGTGTGTGGGTGGATTTCCGCTACCGGTTTGGACCAATTGGTCTGAACCGGCTGAATACCACCTCTGCACTCAGCACAGTTCAACCAGACCTATTTCAGACAAACGTCTAAGATTTGCACATGACCCCTCCAGCGGCCAATAGAATACACGCCTTTGCCACAGGAACAGGAAGCTCAAGGGCAAGGTCCAAGAGAGAGTATAAATAACCCTCACTCATCCACTCCATGTGTTCAGCTGCCCAGGACCTCAAATCCATGTGGTTCCGTCCATCAATAAACCATCTTTCCAATCAGCATTCCAGCATTCTGATCATCTTTCAGTCCATGTTTCCAGTCTCTTTCTCCCAACTTGGAACTCAACCCAGATGGATATTTCTTCCGACAATTGTATAGGGTCTCCTGCTTGAGCGGAGGGTTAGGCTAGAAGACCTCTAAGGTGCCTTCCAACCTTATTTTTCTGTAGGATTTCCTACCACTGCATGAGTTGTAAGCAGGGGTGGGCTTCAAAAATTTTAGCAAGGGGTTCTCTGCCCGGTTGCTGGGTGGGCATGGCCATGGTGGGCATGGCCTAGTCAGCCTCCTGCACCATGATGAGGGGGAGGGCATTTTTGCCCTCCCCAGGCTCCAGAGGCTTTACTTGAGCCTCCAGGAGGGCGAAAATGGCTTCCCCAGGCTCTGGAGGCCCTCTGGAGGCAGAAAATGCGCCCATTTCTGGCCTTCCTGAACTTCTGGGAGGCCCGTTTTTTGCCCTCCACATGCACCCTGCAGTTACCTGCATCCAAAACAGGCCGCGTGGGGAATCCTGGGGTGGGCGGGCCCAGCCAGGAGTGGGAATTTGGGGGTTCTCCAAACTGCACAGAATCTTAGCTAGAGGTTCTCCGAACCCCTGCGAACCCCCAGCAGCCCAGCCCTGGTTGTAAACCAGCCTCGGTTTTTCTCTATTTATTTATTAATCCAATTTCTATACCGCCCTTCTCCCGAAGGACTCAGGGCGGTGTACAGCCATATTAAAAATACAAAAATACACATAATATAAATAACAGATTTAAAAAAACATTTAAAACAAATATATCAATTGGCCAGATTGCTAAAACGGTCAAAGCCGACATAAAACCCTTTAAAATTTAAAAGCTATCGTTAAAATACATTTAGGCTCGTCCCGCACGATTAAATAATAACGTTTTTAATTCCCGCTTGAAGGTTCGGAGCCTAATGATGGCTAATGGAGTCGCTCAATTCATCCAAAGCCCCCTTACTGTAGCAGACTATAGTTAACAAAGGGGTGTTTGATGGACCACAAGATCAGAGGAGAAGCAACAATTTATTGAAGAGGAAGACAGAGACGGGCCCATAAACAAGATTGATAAGTAGCTATCTCTTCTAAGGACGACCTCTACAGGACTCTGCAGCCAAAGACAAGAGTTATTTGTTTCTTCCCTTCTTTAATTACACCCACTGTGAAGTCTTTGTTTTTCTTTCTTTGCTCTCCCCCCACCTCCTCTCAAATAAATCGCTTTCTCCTTTCACCCCACCAGCCACACTTCTACACTTTTCCATTCCTCTTTATCACCTAAAATATCCGCACAGTATAGAAGCGTTTCCAGCAAGCATCGTCCGCCACCTACTGGTGAGTTTGAAGTTTGCACTTTTTCCCCCCCTCCTGCAACACTGGATCTTAGCAACCGGTTCAACTTTAAAAAGAAAAAGAATAGAATAGAGCTGGAAGCACTGGTGGAATTCTGTGGGCGTGGCTTGCTGGTAGCAGAAATTGGCAGGGGAGGGGAAGGATTCTGCAAAATCCCCATTCCCTCCCCACTCGTGCGGGAAGGGTATTGCGAAATCTCCATTCCCACCCCACTCCTGGGGCAAGGATATTGCAAAATCTCCATTCCTACCCCACTCCTGGGGCAAGAATATTGCAAAATCTCCATGCCTACCCCACTCCTGGGGCCAGCCAGAGGTGGTATTTGCTGGTTCTCTGAACTACTCAAAATTTCTGCTACCAGGAAAGATTCTACAAAATCCCCATTCTCTCCCCACTCCTGGGGCAAGGGTATTGCAAAATCTCCATTCCCACCCCACTCCTGGGGGAAGGATATTGCAAAATCTCCATTCCCACCCCACTCTGAGGCCAGCCAGAGGTAGTATTTGCCAGTTCTCTGAACTACTCAAAATTTCCGCTACCGTGAAAGATTCTACAAAATCCCCACTCCTGGGGCAACGATATTGCGAAATCTCCATTCCCACCACATTCTGGGGCCAGCCAGAGGTGGTATTTGCCAGTTCTCCACTACTCAAAATTTCCACTTCCGGTTCTCCAGAACCTGTCAGAACCTGATGAATAGCACCCCTGGCTGGAAGGGACTTTGGAGGTCTTCTAGTCCAGCCCCTTACTTAAGCAGGAGACCCTATACCATTTCAGACAAATGGTTATCCAATCTCTTCTTTAAAACTTCCAGTGTTGGAGCACTGGAGGCAAGTTGTTCCACTGATTAATTGTTCTAACTGTCAGGAAATTTCTCTTTATCTGCCTTGGAGTTTTTAATTGGAGTAGGGTTTTCTAGAACGCTGACAGGTTGCTCCTCTCCAGAGGTGGGCTTCAGCAGGTTCTGACCAGTTCTGGAGAACCGGTAGTAAAAATTCTGGCTGGCCCCACCCCCATCTATTCTCTGCCTCCCTAGTCCCAGCTGATCAGGAGGAAATGGGGATTTTGCAGTATCCTTTCCCTGGAGTGGGGTGGGAATGGAGATTTTGCAGTATCTTTCCCCTGCCACGCCCACCAAGCCACGCCCACCAAGCCATGCCACACCCACCAAGCCACGCCCAGAGAACCGTTAGTAAAAAAATTTGAAACCCACCACTGTTTCTCTCCTTCATTAGTTTCCATCCATTGCTTCTTGTCCTGTGTTCAGGTGCTTTGGAGAATAGGTTGACCCCCAACTCTTCTTTGTGGCAGCCCCTCCAATACTGGAATTCTGCTTAAGATCTCCCTGATTACAGAATTTAGCAATCCTGCAGCTCCAAAGTGCCTTTGCAGCCACTCAGTTTTTTAATGGGAAAATGTTTTAATGATAAATTAAACTTTTGTAAAACTAGGGTGCATCTCAGACATCAATCATCTTGCCATCAACTCCGAGCTTAACTAGAAACTAAATTTATCTTCAAAAAAGACTCGGGATGAAAGGTTTCCATGAGTTCTGCCTCTGGGGTAAATGAGGAAGGGAGGCTGTTTTCAAAGCCAAGAGCCAAATAATTCCATTTATTCAGGCCTCTCAGCAAGAGGTCAGTGCAACTGGTTAGTGTAGCAGGGTAAGGGTCTCCAAACGTGTCCACTGTAAGACTTGTGGATTTCAACTCCCAGAACTCCCCAGCCAGCGTGATGTTGAAGTTGATTATGAGTTGAAGTTCCCAAATCATAAAATTGGCAAATTTGGAAAACCCCTGATGCAGGGGTGAAATGCTCCTAGTTCGGACCAGATCGCCCGATCCGGTAGTGACGGTGGCAGGTAGTTTGGAGAACCGGTAGCAAAAATCCCTCCCCTCCACCCCCATGACCAGCTTTTTGTTATAGTTGTTGTGGTTCTCAGTTTGAGATGTTTCGCTGCTCAACCGCCCTGAGTCCCTAGGGAGATAGGGCGGTATAAAAGTACGAATAATAAATAAATAATAAATAAATAAATCCAAGCAGCTTCATCAGTCAGAACAAGCGAGTTAGGCATAGAGTCTATGGAATGTACCAACTTCAGGGGTTTCCTCCCCAAAATGTGTTGCAATATACCAATGTAGATTCTCAGCTGTCGTGCCACAGGTGGTAAGCAGGGCCTTCTCGATAGGCATGCCAGCTGTCGCCCCAGCGCAGCTCCACTTCCCGCCAGCCAGCTGATCTTTGGGTCTCTCCTGTGCATGTGCTAGGGGTGCATGCAAGGGCACCTCCCTGCACCCTGTTATGGGCCTGGAAGGCCTCCTGCACCAACCTGGAAGTCAAAACAGGGCTGGGGGCACCATGCATGTGTCCCCCCCATGCCCCATTTTTGGCCTGGAAGGCTCCTTGCACCAATGTGGAAGCCAGAAATGGGCGAGAGGGGGGCCACATACCTGGGGGATGAGCAGCATGCATGGGGGGCAAGGTGCATACGTGGGGGGCACTCGCATTACATTTTGGGGTTTCGTGCACATGCTTTGGGTACTTGGCACCAAAAAGGTTTGCCATCACTGGACTAGAAGACCTTTAAGGTCCCTTCCAACCAGGGGTGAAATCTACTTATCTTCCTTACTGGTTCGGAAGTGCACACGCTGCATGTGCGCATTCGCTTCGCTCTCTCATGTGCATCACATGCGCGCACAGACCCTCTGCGCATGCGCAGAGGGTACGAAACACATTACTTCCTGGTTAAAACCAGGAAGTAACAGCATCCGGCCGGGTGGGCAGAGCCTCGCACCGCAATTGCTCCCGCTACTCCAAGCCACCTGCCACGATTGCTACCGGATTGGGCGATCCAGTCCGAACCGGGAACATTTCACTCTTGCTTCCAACTCTTGTTATTCGATTCCTGTTGGAACTCTCCTCTTGGACCAATTTAAAGGGAAGGGAAGGAAGAGTTTTACAGCAGATCAAGGACTCCTTGGGGGTCTAATCATCAGATCTCCGAGGAGAAGAGCAGCCTGGCCTTGTCCAGGGGCCAGAGAGCTCAATTGCCTCCCTCTCATCCTTGTTGGAAGCAATCTGTCCATTCACAATGAGTTATTTTTACAGCAGGGATGCCTGTGCTGGCTTCAAACCCCCCGCTGGGAGCCCAACAATTATTGACAGATTGTACTCTCCATCCCTCCTCCACCCCTCCTTTCTTCTGGAAAGAAGGTCACAGCCCAAGGGAGGAGGAAACAAGCTGGCCCTCTTTGTTTACCAAAGAAGCCAGCAACACTCTAGCTGTTATTTTGGTTTAATATTGTTCAAACTGAACCTTCCAGGTTCAGTTCCAAGTGGCGGAAAAGACACTGGATTCATGGATGTTGCTTGGAAAGAAGGTTTATCGATGGAACAGGATCACATCGTTTGGAGATCTTGGGCGAAAAAAGAGACGGAGATGCTGAGAGTGCCTGGGTTTTATGCCCTCTGTTGGACTTTGAATTTGAGCTTGTGTTCCTGATTGGTTGTCAGACTCCCATGGGGTCACGCAGAGGCATCTCTGAGTCCCAAGCTTGGTTGACCTTGCTGGGTGATGTCATCTTCCCAGGTGCCGTGTGGCGAAATGGGTAGAGGGCTAATCCTATCATTGTTGGATCTTGTGGGAGGGCAATTCCGACTATGGCTCTGCCTGAAAGAGATAGATCTTTGTTATGTAGAATAGACTGGTCCAGGCCTTATTGGCCCATTGACAAGGGTGGGGTGGTGGTGGTGGGGCTGAATTTCTGCCTCCCTTTTAGGGCAAATATTCTGCCCTTTTAATATTTCCTAAAATATCTCAGTTTTTTAGGAAATGGAAACCCACCTCACCCAAGAAGAAGGGTGGGTGCTAACGTCCTACAATTTTTCACCAGCAAACCTTGAAGTCGCATTCCACTGAAAGAGGATAGCGTATTTAAAGAAACCACCACATTTGGGGGCATGCAACATCAATGCTGCGTGAGAGCCAGTTTGGTGCAGGAATGAAGGCACAAGGCCAGCAGGAACCAGGAGAAGGTGAATTCAATTGTGGCTTGTGGTAGTTACAGAGCCAGCTGGGGTGCCTTGGGCCAGTCTCTCTCGCTAAGCCCTGGGAAGAAGGCAATGGCAAACCACTTCTGAAATCTTGCCAAGACTGTGCTGTGATGGAATGTAGTCTGAATTCCCAGGAGGGAGGGGCTGCATTCCGGAGGAACAAGAGGCAGTGGAAGTTTAGATAGTTTGGTTGGAAGGAAGAGAGTCAAGACAGTTCCTTCTCTGGAACTTCTCAGAGTGTATTTTAAATGATGCAAGTAGCTTGGTTTAGTTTGGCAAGATTCTGTCTGTCGGTAAGGAACAATAATAGGAAACTATTTTGAAATAACCCTGTGTGTCTTTCTTGGTTTTTGGAGCCTGATATCAGGACTTGCCCAGGGGGCCATCATGAGCCAACACTGAATTAAAGCAGGGGTCTCCAACCTTGGCAACTTGAAGACTTGTGGACTTCAACTCCCAGAGTTCCTCAGCCAGCAAAGCTGCCTGAGGAATTCTGGGAGTTGAAGTCCACAAGTCTTCAAGTTGCCAAAGTTGGAGACCCTTGATTTAAAGCACACTCTCCCTCCATTTAAAAAAAAAATGATACTAGCTGAATTCCTGGGGAAAAAAAAGGAAAATGGAAGATAAAGGCTAGATCGACTTTTCAAGCATGTAAACTCCAAAATATCAGTGTCCCAACTCTGCTCATTAGCCAATAGGCAACCTTCAGAATAGAGATGTGGTGGCCTGGTGGCTAAGATGCTGAGCTTGTTGATTCAAAGGTCAGCAGTTCAGCGGTTTGAATCCCTAGTGCTGCGTCATGGAGTGAGCTCCCGTTACTTCTCCCAGCTTCTGCAAACCTAGCAATTTGAAAGCAGGTAAAAATTGCAAGTAGAAAAATAGGGACCACCTTTGGTGGGAAGGTAACAGCATTCCATGTGCCTTTGGCATTGAGTCATGTCGGCCACAATAACACGGAGACGTCTTTGGACAGCGCTGGCTCTTCGGCTTTGAAACAGAGATGAGCACCGCCCCCTAGAATTGGGAACGACTAGCACTTATGTGCGAGGGAAATCTTTACCTTTAACCTTCAGATAATTTTATATTTATTTATTTATTTATTTATTTATTTATTTATTTATTTATTTATTTATTTTGTCACAACAATATATATAAGTATCATACAAAGAAGATTATATAATGTATAAACATATATATGAGTAAATATTAGGAGGAATAAGCATATATATATATATATATAAGAAGGAGAAAAAGAAAAACAATAGGACAGGAACGGTAGGCACATTTGTGCTCTTATGCACGCCCCTTATGGTCCTCTTAGGAATGAGGTGAGGTCAATATTAGAAAGTTTTTGGTTAAAGCTTTTGGGATTATGGGAAGAGACCACAGAGTCAGGTAAAGTATTCCAAGCACTGATGATTCTGTTACAGAAATCATATTTTCTGCAATCTAGATTAAAGCGGTTAAGTTTAAATCTATTGGTTGCTCTTGTATTGTTGCGATTGAAGCTGAAGTAGTCTTTAACAGGAAGGACATTACAATAGATGATTCTATGAGTTAAACTTAGGTCTTGTCGAAGGCAACGGAGTTCCAAGTTTTCTAAGCCTAGGATTTCAAGTCTGGTGGGATAGGGTATTCTATTGTTTTCAGAGGAATGAAGAACTCTTCTTGTAAAATATTTCTGGACACGGTCAATTGTATTGATGTTAGAAATGTGGTGAGGGTTCCAGACAGGCAAGCTGTATTCTAGAATTGGTCTAGCAAATGTTTTATATGCTCTGGTTAGTAGTATAGTGTTTTTGGAAAAGAAGCTATGCAAGATTAGGTTTACAACTCTTAGAGACTTTTTTGCTATGTAGTTGCAGTGGGCTTTGGCACGTAGATCATTTGATATGAAATAATGATCCAAGTCAGATAATGATCCAGAGCAGAACCTGCTCAAGCAAATCTTTTAAGAGTCCTGGAAACATGGAAACGTATTTTTTAGACATAAACGAATATTTTTGTTGTTGTTGTTCAGTTGCTAAATTGTGTTTGACTCTTCATGACCCTGTGGACTGTAGCACAGCAGGCTCCCCTGTCCTCTCCTATCCTTTCCTGGAGTTTACCCAAATTCATGTTCATTATGTCAATGACTCTATCAAACATCTGGTCTTCTGCCACCCCTTCTCTTTTTGCCTTCGTTCTTTCCCAACATAATATTTTTAAAAAATATTGGGGCGGGTGGGGTGGGGGGAGAATCCAGTTCCAGTTCCAATGCAGGAGAAAGGTGCTGGAAACAAAATGGAGGCTGATTGCAAGGAAAGAAAGTTTATTTCGTTTCCAGAAACTTCAGTAACAGAAACGTTTTTCTGGGATAGCTGACATGATGGCTGAATGAGTGGATGGCTCTTCATAGGGTTCTGGAGTGTTGTGATTGAGATGCTCCAGGGGGGTTGTGCAATGTAGTGAGCCTTGTGACTTTCAATATTTCAATGGTGGTGGGTTAATCCTATTATGTCCTGAAGGTCATGTCCTGTCCTTAGAATTTGGGCGGGGGAATGTACATTCTTAATCCCATCAGCTGTGGGAGCTGTGGCTGAAGGCGTTTTGTTTATGAATAGACTGGCCCAGTCTTTCTCAATAGGTGCAAAATAGCCATCTCTAAAGACTTGAGCTTTCTCCTTGAGGCTATTAAGAAAGACTGAGGCTGCTTTCTGCCTCTGTTGAGATTTTCCTCCTTTGCGGAAATATAATATTCTACCTCTTTTAATATCCCCCTCCCAAATATTTCATTCTCTGGGGACGGGGACGGGAGGCTTCCAACAAAATCTGTCTGGAATGGTATAGGACATGATGGTTAACTTTTTGGTGCTGAGTGCCAAAGCTCTAGTGTGTGTGCGAACCTCCAAAATGCAAATGTGAGTGCCCCCCGCGCAGTACAGTGCATCTCCCATGCATGCGGCCCACTTCCCACACATGCACCCTACCCCCCATGCCCCGTTTTGGCTTCCAGGTTGGTGCGGCTGGCAGAAATGGAATAGAGAGGTAAGGTACACTGGGGAGGAACTGGAGATCGGTGAAGGCACGAGTGGCAGAAATGGAGTAGAAAGGTAGGGTACACTGGGGAGGAACCTGCGGAGATCGGGGAAGGAACGAGTGGCAGAAATTGAGTAGAAAGGTAGGGCAAACTGGGTGGGGGGAACCTGCAGAGATCGGGGAAGGCATGGGTGGTAGAAATGGAGTAGAAAGGTAGGGTACACTGGGGAGGAACTGTGGAGATCGGTGAAGGCACATGTCGTGTCCCCCTCCCCCTCCGACGACCGGGTCTAGGAAGTTTGTATCAAGTGTGGCCACGAAGCCTCTGCAGCTTTGCCAAATTCCTTTCAGATTTCTCAGGGCAGGCAGGAATCCAAGTTGTAACTTCAGCAAACTAGATGAAACTTTGCTTGACTCAAGGAATGCCAAAAGCAGGTCCTTTATATAGGCTGTGGGGTGTGGCTCCATGACTCAGCATTTATCCAGGCCTGCCCCTCCCTTCCTTCTGCTGGCGTCGCCTCTCAGATCTCCAGAAGCGAGGATCTTCCCACTTTGAATTGTTTTCTGCTGTTTGAGAAAGGGAGGGGTCAGAAGGAGTAGGCCTGAGCAATTCCAATCCGTGGCCGACCTCCCCCGATGGCTGAGCCAAAGGAACACACGCTGCATCAGTGAGCTTTGTTTGTTCATTCCTGACATCCTGTCCGGGCATGGGGCCAGGGCCGGGGGCTGGAGGCATGACAGGCCATTCATCTTCATTATCAGACTCAGAGTCTGATAGCAGACCCGGGACGAGATGGGAGGGGCCCGGCTGAGGAGAGGAGGGAGGACGAGACACAACAGCACGGGTGTTAGAAATGGAGAAGAAAGGGTGTGCTGGGGAGAACCTGTGGAGATCGGGGAAGGCCCTGGCCCCCATGCGTGGGCAGCAGAGACCCAAAGATCAGCTGGCCGGCAGGAGGCGCAGGTGGATGCACAGTGGAGCTGGGCTGGGGCAATGGCTGGCGTGCCTGCAGAGAAGGCTCTGCGTGCCACCTGTGGCATGAGTGTTGTAGGTTCGCCATCCCAGCTTTAGGATCTCCTGCCTGATCAGGGGGATGGATTAGAAGACCTCCAAGGCCCCTTCCCACACTGTTAATCTGGATTCCATGGGGAAAAAAATTATAAGGAAAGTAAGTGAAACCTGAGTCCAAATGAAAAGACCAGGGCAGGATTAAACTCCAAACTCAAATCTCTGGTTTACAAGGTGTTATATCTGTCACCAAGAAAGTACAAGCGATTTAGCTCAAGCCATAAGATCCTGAAACTGACCCCTTCAAATCTCCACATGGAGATAAATTAGAAGGGAATGCACTGGCTACATCCATCGTGTTTTCAAATGCCGAGCACAGGGCCTGAAATTATCGTTTTAATCCCCTTAAGAAGTTTAATTTTAATCCAGATTGCTCCGATGTAGTAAAGCCCGAATTACGGCTGGAGGACTCCAAAGAGGATGAAAGACAAGAAGGGCTGTCGAGCAAGCTAAGATAAAATAATATGGAAAATTAGAAAAGAAATGCCCAGACAGGCTCTCTAAGAGATCTGATGTCAAATTCACTGCAGATCAAGACATAATCCCCAATGAACAGTAAGAGCCTTGCTATTTGACAGATTTCTTTGCATTTCAGAAGGCTTCACGGGGAGAATTTTTTACAGCTACAAAAATAATCTTTTTGGGTATTTAATATTCAGAAAGGACTTCTGTCTTATTACAGCTCCGTTGCTATAAGGAGGTGACATTATCACCATCATTATCCTAGAGTGGTGCAGTGGGTCTAGAGGTAGAACTCTCATCTCACAATCAGGAGGCTGTGAGTTCAATCCTAGGTAGAGGCAGCAGGGGTGGGCTTCAAAAATTTTAACAAGGGGTTCTCTGCCTAATTGCTGGGTAAGCGTGGCCATGGTGAACTTGGCCTAGTCAGCCTCCTGCACCACAGCTGGGGGGGGAAAGCGTTTTTGACCTCGTTTGTCCCGTTCCGTAGTTCAGCATCAAAAAACCATAGACAACATAAGTTGTTCTGTCCCCCCACCTCAGTCCGGGGGGCACAAGAAATGACTCAATTAGCTGGCAATTTAGTCCAGGCAGCTATCAGCTCTGGCAGCAAACCAGCGAGCGTCTGCCAAGGTTTTCTGTTATCTTTCTTGATGCCGGCGTGTCAACCAGGACGTCAGGAACAAACAGCACTTCAGCTCAAGTTTTCTCCAGGCAGTTTGATTTGTTCGTCACGAAGTAATATAGCAGCCCCTCCTGCTTTTATACCCTGTGGGGTGTGGCTCCATGACTCAGCACTTCCTAGGCCTGCCCCACCCCTGCTTCTATTGTTCCCGCTTCTCTTGTCTATGAAACCTGGCATCTAACCAGGACTGATCGTCCACAGCATTGCCTGGGCGGGGGGAGATACAGGAGACAGAGGCCCCGTTACTTCCTCCACCTGGCCTGCCTCTGGCTCCTGGAGCTGAGCCAGAGAGGCTGGCCCTGCAGAAGGGAGCCCTGATGGCCCTTACCCCTCACTCTCTGAGTCACTCTCTGGCAGCGGGCCAGGCCCGGGGTGTGGGGGGCTGGAGCCACAACACAAGTTCACTTTAAAGTGTTTATCCTTGAAAGCATCAAACATGGCACAAAGTGAACAACAAGCAAAGAAGCAAAACATAGTTAGGGCTAACAACAGTTTATCCCTTCACCCTTAAGTATGTGAGTTTATCCCACCCCTTGGCATCCCCACCAGAGGTGGTATTCAGCAGGTTCTGACCAGTTCTGGACAACCGGTAGCAGAAATTTTGAGTAGTTCAGAGAACTGGTAAATACCACCTCTGACTGGCCCCACCCCCATCTATTCTCTGCCTCCCGAGTCCCAGCTGATCAGGAGGAAATGGGGATTTTGCAGTAACTTTCCCCTGGAGTGGGGTGGGAATGGAGCAGGGGTGAAATGCTACCAGATCGGAGGGGATCACGCGATCCGGTAGTGATGGTGGCTGCTGGTTCGCAGGACTGGTAGCAAAAATCCCTGGCCCTGCCCCCCTGCCTCTGCTGAGCCGCACCATCTGCAGAGGTTTGTTTTTTTTACTTTTAAAAGCCAGTTTTGCTTCAGCAGAAACAGGCCTTTAAAAGTAAAAAACAGCAGAACCTTACTTGTACTCTTACTTGTATAAAACATGTTTTCTACAAGTAGAAGTAGAGATTTTAAAGCACTTACCTGATTACTGATGAACGCATGGCTCTCTTTCCAGCCCGAAAGCTCTAGTTTCACTTTCAGTCAGACAGAATCAATCGCTCAGCTAATCTATTTCCTTGGTGATCAACTGGCTGGCTTTGCTGAGGAACTCTGGGATTTGAAGTCCACAATAAAATAAAATAAAATAAAATATTTGTGCAGCTTTCTGAGATTTGGTGTGTTTCTGTAGTGTTTCATTCTAACTACATAAACACACAAAATCTCAGAAAGCTGTATGTGGCATATTTTGTGTGTGTGTGTGTGTGTGTGTAAAATGTGAAAGTTGGTTTTTGACCTTTTTGTGGCGATGTGAAGTGTGAAGTGCAGCTGCTTTTACATTGTGTGTGAGTCAGTTGTGTTGTGTTGTGTTGTGTGTGTGTAAAGTGTGAAAGTTGGTTTTTGACCTTTTTGTGGCTATGTGAAGTGTGAAGTGCAGCTGCTTTTACATTGTGTGTGAGTCAGTTGTGTTGTGTTGTGTTGTGTTGTGTTGTGTTGTGTGTGTGTAAAGTGTGAAAGTTGGTTTTTGACCTTTTTGTGGCTATGTGAAGTGTGAAGTGCAGCTGCTTTTACATTGTGTGTGAGTCAGTTGTGTTGTGTTGTGTTGTGTTGTGTGTGTGTAAAGTGTGAAAGTTGGTTTTTGACCTTTTTGTGGCTATGTGAAGTGTGAAGTGCAGCTGCTTTTACATTGTGTGTGAGTCGGTTGTGTTGTGTGTGTGTAAAGTGTGAAAGTTGGTTTTTGGTACCTCTTATTGTTTTTTATACTTTGTTTATTATTTTTATTATTTATTGCTATTGGCCATGCCCACCAAGCCATCTGACCCCCAAGCCACACCCACCAATTAAGCCACGCCCACAGAACCGGTAGGGAAAATTTTTAGATTTCACCCCTGGAATGGAGATTTTGTAATGTCCTTCCCCTGGAATGTTGTGGGAATGGGAATTTTGCAGTAACCTTCCCCTGTATGGGGTGGGAATGGAGATTTTACAGCATCCTTCCCCTGCCATCCACACCAAGCCATGCCCACAGAACTGGTAGTAAAAATTATTGAATCCCACCACAGGTCCCCACCCCCTGATCTCTGCCCACATTTAGTCCAGTAGAATCTTCACATGCTCACCCGCCCCAAACCTGGCTTCTGGTTGCCGATATTCAGCTGGCACAGTTTCTGCTTCTCAGCTGATTGCAGGCTCTCCACTTCCCAGCTGACTTCTCATGTAGCAGTGGTGGACCCTCCCCTCCCCAAATGGCTCACAGCTGGCTGTTTCAGGGCTGACAGAAACGTCTGCAAGAAAACAACCAAGTTCAGAGACCACCAAGGGCTCATTGCAACTCCGAACTACAAATATTCTCCTTTATTGGTACAAATGAGTGAACCATGGACAACCAGACTAGATGTTGTGTCTGTGCCCCCCGAGCTGGGCCCTGTGCCAGAAAGTGACTTGGAAAGTGAGGGGGAAGGGCCATCAGTACTTACCTCTGGAGCACCAGCTTGCCTGGCTCAGCTCCAGGAGCCAGAGGCAGGCCAGGTGGAAGAGATAACAAGGCCTCCGTCCCCTGACTCTTCCCCCCCCAGGCCACGCCTCTAGACCCGGCTGATGGCAATCAGGCCTGGCTGGACCCTAGGTTTCATAGGCAGGAGAGGCGGGAACAGCAGAAGCAGGGGTGGGGCAGGCCTAGGAAGTGCTGAGTCATGGAGCCAAACCCCATAGGATATAAAAGCAGCAAGGGCTGCTATATCACTTCGTGGCGAGCAAATCAACTGCTTAGAGGGAGAGAATTAGAGCTGAAGTCCTGTTTGTTCCTGGTTTTCTGGTTGACTCACCGGCATCAAGAGAGATAACAGAGACACTTGGCAGACGCTCGCTAGTTTGCTGCCAGAGCTGATAGTTGCCGGCTAATTTAGTCATCGCTCGTGTCTCCCGGACTGAGGAGGGGGACAGAACACTAGATCTCTGCATACCTTGCCTTAAATTGGTATTGTCCGGCATTTTGTTCAAGACTTGAGCAAGAAAAGATGGGGCAATTGACACAGCAGGACTATATCCGTATACGTCAGCCTGCTATTTAGATGACCCGAGTTCTTCAACACACAAGTAGGTGAAAGAAGCTTTGGGGATGCTTTGCGATATTGCTTGGAGAACTGTTGCAGGGATCTGAGTCCATTGGAATTGGGCAGCTAAGAATTTCAAATAAATAAATAAATCTGTCTTGAGGAACTGGGCTCCCTTCTTGCCTTGGGCAGAGGACTGGACTAGATTAGTGATGGCTAACCTTTTTGCTATCGCATGCCAGGAGGGTGGGGAGGAGGGGTCACGCCCACACGTGCCCACACCCATAATTCTATGCACCCCGCCCCTGCACATGAGTGCACAACCCTCCCTCCCAACACACGATAGCCCGGTAAGCCTGGTTTTCTCTCTCACCTGGCTCCAGAGCCTCTCTATGAGTCTGGGGAGGGTGAAAACAGCCTTCCCCACACCCCCGGAGGCCCTCTGGGACCAGAAATGGCCCATTTCCCAACTTCCGGTTGGACAGGAAGTGACTTTTTTGCTGTCCCCAGCCTCCAGAGACTCCTAGAGAGGCACGTGTCCCATAGGTTCGCCATCATGGGACTAGATGATCTCCAAGTGTTAGAAATTCTGTTTATATATAGCACCATCAATCAAACAAAAAGTACAGTCACCATGTGCTTTACTCCTTAACTGTAACAGGAAACAGGAAACTCTACTTAAGAGCGTAGATTATATATACCATAGATCCAATTTGTAAACACTGCCATCTACTAGCTGAATGCTACTGTAGTTGTTGCATAAAAATATATTTCAACAAAATTTATTCCAACACTAAGGTCCCCATCCAGCATTATGATTTAATGAATATGTTCAGTCAGGAATGACAGTTTGTTCCCATGAGATGTCTGCACACTCACAACCCTCAGGCATGTGACCTTCCTCTTAGTCTTTCTTCTGAAACACTCTTCTTGTGTTTTTTCAGCCTCAGGAGTTTCAGGAAGAATTTTACAACTTGACTAATGTAATTCTTGTTGCCACCAATAATTGGGCAGGCAGCAACAGGTCCTCCCAGTAAATGAAAGATGGGTGAGATGCTTTCCATAAAACCTCATCCTCCACACTGGATCCCTCTTTCCTTGCTACCAAGTACATTTTATGGAAACCCCAATTAAAAGCATTTATGAATGAAGTCCAGTGGTGGGATTCAGCCATTTCTCTCCGGTTCGCACGAACTGGTAGCGGCGACTGCAGGAGGCTCTGTCCACCCACCCGGACATAATGCATGACTACTGTGCATGCGCAGAAGTCCATGCACATGCGCAGAGATGGCGCGTGTCAGCGAAGCGAGCGCACGCACACGTGTGATCACATTTGTGAACCGGTAGGGAAAGTTAAGTGAATCTCACCTCTGATGAGGTCGTGTGAATATTTTCAGTGCTGTGGTTTATTGAGATAGCCCAGGGGTCTGCAAACTTGGCTCTTTTAAGACTTGTGGACTTCAACTTCCAGAGTTCAACTTCCAGAGTCTCAGAGTTCAGCTGGCTGAGGAACTCTGGGAGTTGAAGTCCACAAGCCTTAAAAGAGCCAAGTTTATAGACCCCTGAGATAGCCCATTCGCAGTGTTAAGCTTTTAAGTTTTACTTTTTAAGGAGTAAAATCCTTATCATGATCGGATGGTTCTTAACTGAGCCACCAAAGGCTCTTTGCTCTTTAGAGTCATGATTACATGATCACATTTTCACAACCATTCCAGAATATATTTGCATTATATTATAACTCTAACTCCAGAATGTATTTGTCATCTATTCTGGAATTAGGTGGACCAGACAAGAGCGAAACTGACCAAGGAGAGATTCCACCTGGAAATAAGGAGAATTTTTCTGACGGTGAGAACAATCAACCCATGGAACAGAAGTTGCTGTCAGACGTTGTGGGAGCTTCATCCCTGGAAGTTTTCAAGAAGAGGCTGGACTGCCATCTGTTGGAAACGGTGTAGGGTCTCCTGCTTGGGCGGGGGGTTGGACTAGATGAGCTACAAGGTCCTTTCCAACCCTGTTAATCTGTTATAACTCACAAATTGGTGGCTGAAACAGTCTGAAGCACGGATTTTCCCTAATCTAGTTGTTGTACAGTAGTGGCCAAAGTTTTGGGAAAAGTGTATTTTTGAGGTTTGATGGCTAACAACACCTTTTGTTGTTGTTTTTTTTACTTTCAAGATAATCCTATTCCACTGCTGGAATGGCCTGGGAATAGCCCAGACCTTCACCCAATTGAAAATCTATGGAGCTGACTAAAGAAACTTGTTAGTCAGAAGCGTCCCAGCAATAAACCCCAGTTAATAGAAGCAATCCTTCAATCTTGGTTTCATATTATAACAGCTGCGGAATTAAAAGACTCGGTTCACTCCATGAGAAGACGTTGTAAGGCCGTACTTCATGCTAAAGGTTACCCAACTAAGTATTAACTGACATGGTGATCATTTTTGTATATCTCGTTTTTTTTTCTACGTGTTTCCCTTTTCTCCTTTATACTGTAACTGCTATTCTAATAGCAAATCCTTCATAAAAGTTATTGCATTACATTCTTGATTAAATTATCTTTCCATTGATATATAATTTTATGGTACTACTCAAAAAGAAAAAAAAGTGGTGTTATTAGCTAGTTTTAGAAAATAAAGGTTTCCACAATTTTGGCCACTACTGTATAAGTGAATACAGGAAATGTGAAAGGTTTCACCAACAGGGGGCAGCATCAGCCTAGCCATGGCTGAGAACAAGGGGGAGGGGAGGGGGGGGAGGGGGGAGATGGAAGATGGGAGGTCCTATGCTCTCTTCTCACTAATTCAAGATAGACTTTAGTGAGAAGATTGAGAATGCATTTTGGACTCTTATGAGTCAACCTTCTCTTCTGAAGAAATATAGGAACAATATGTTTATTAGTTTTAGACTTAGAACAGAGCCTGACAATTACAAATATATATACATATATATTCTTACTCTTTCATAGGTGAAAGAAAAGCCAGAAGCTCTGCAGATAAAAATGATAAAGGATTAGTATTTTCTTTTTTTAAAAAAAACATTTTTTTATTTTTTAAGACACACAAACATACATTTTTTCTGAATAGAGTATTGACTGAGTCAAAATTCACACAGCTTATTTTCTCCAAATTTACTATATATATTTCAATTTCTGCCAAGGTATTCTACTTTCCCCTTTTTATCTCTAATTTATATTTACCATATAATGTATAACCAATATTGGCCATCCGCCCTAACCTCCTAGTCTTAGCCTATTTCGTATTATTCTCTTATTTCTCCCTTTATCACATATATTTTTCAAAGTTTT
Source organism: Ahaetulla prasina (assembly GCF_028640845.1). NCBI lineage: Eukaryota > Metazoa > Chordata > Lepidosauria > Squamata > Colubridae > Ahaetulla > Ahaetulla prasina. The sequence continues at coordinate 10,905,497 of NC_080545.1, forward strand.
TTTAAAATTCTATTGAAACCCTTTACTTTAAACACAATCATTTAATCATTTAATTTTGCACAATTATTTCTTAATATCAGTTACTTCCAACGGTGGACCAATTTATCACATCATACTTTCTTTTTAATCATTTTACCATTTTAACCATATTTTTCTTTATAATTATTTTACATCACCTTTATCTAAAAATTAATCATTTTACCAACAACAATACAGTTCTTCACATTTATTTTTATATCCCTTTTTTTGTGAACCTATCTTCCATTTAAGTTTCATTCAAATTTTCCGCTTCTAAATACATCATTTTATAGGAGACCATTTATATTGTCAATTAAGTTCAATGTTTACAATCCCAGTATTAATACAATTCATTCAAATCTATTCATCATAATAATACATTTATTCCATTTTAATTTCATTTAACTTTCTATCTCTTTCCATTTGTTAATGTGCATGAAAAAGTATTTGGGGGAAATAGGTTGAAAGGATTCAAACAGAGAAAAATGAGCAATATGTGGGAAGTGAAATGTGGGTTTATGATAAGCTGGGTACAGGGCCAATTTTTTTTCCTCTTTAGTTGATTCCTAAGAATTATCTGTATGTATGAGATAAAGAAAGTTTACTGAACATTTGTTGAAAGAGAGGCTGAAGGCTTGTTCTCCAAGCTTGTGGGTTGGTTTCAGAGGTGGGTTTCAGCAGGTTCTGACCAGTTCTGGAGAAGCGGTAGCGGAAATTTTGAGTAGTTCGGAGAACTGGTAAATACCACCTCTCACTGGCCCTGCCCCCATCTATTCTCTGCCTCCGAATCCCAACTGATCGGGAGGAAATGGGGATTTTGCAGTTGTGGTCCGCCAGCAGCCTGTAGAGCTAGCAGCGGAGTCAGATAGTGAGGAGGCTGTGGAGGAACATGGACCAGTCCTGGAGTCTGGGGAAGGCCTGGATGAGGGCTCTGCATTGGAGGCAGAGATGGGGCCATGGCCATCTGGGAGTAATGCGCGGACTCTGGATCTCCCAGAATCAGACAGCAGAGAGACAGAGGTTCCTAATGCACACATGTGCAGAGCTGCCAGAAGGCAAAAGCAGCTAAAGCAAAAGGGACAATTCGGGATTAAGGCCTGGAGATGATTGGCCTCTCCCATAAAACTTAAAAGAGAAGCAAAGGCACATGGGCCCTTTGCAGGAAAGCAATGTTTATTTATTTATTTATTTTATTTATAATTTAATTTCTATACCGCCCTTCTCCCGAAGGACTCAGGGCGGTTTACAGCCATATTAAAATACAAATATAAATAGCAATTTTAAAAACAAATTAAAACCAAATATTTAATGGCCAAATCAACTAAAAACGGTCAAAGACCGATTTAAAACCCGTTTAAAATTACAATAAAATATTTCTTAGGCTAGTCCTGCACGATGAAATAATAGTCTTCAGTTCACGTTTGAAGGCCCGGAGGTCGGGGAGTTGGCGTAACCCTGGAGGCAGCTCGTTCCATAGGGCCGGTGCTGCCACAGAGAAGGCCCTCCCCCTGGGGGCCGCCAACTGACATTGTTTGGTCGACGGCACCCTGAGGAGGCCCATTCTGTGGGAGCGCACAGGTCGTTGGGAGGTTATCGGTGGCAGAAGGCAGTCTCGTAGATAACCCGGTCCTAAGCCATGGAGCGCTTTAAAGGTGGTAACCAACACCTTGAATTGCACCCGGAAGGCTACCAGCAGCCAGTGCAGGCCATTATCTCATTTGTAACTTTTACGGTTCTATTTCTTTCACAAAAATCTTTCAACAAGGATAAATTCAAGGTATGAATGTAAAGCTTCGTGAAATAGCACGATTATTCACATGCTTTAATTTCAGATAGTGAGAAATTAGGAAATAATTGAGCCCAAAAACACTTCCTGTGTGTAAAGGGGAAATATATATATATATATATATATATATATATATATATATATATATATATATATATATATATATATATATATATATATAGGTCTTTGGTTATTTGGGTTTTCTCCGCGTAAAATTGGAAGTGTCTTGGCGGCGTTTGACGAAGTCTCATTCATCATCTTCAGGCTTCAGCTGGGAGCAATTTGATTGCTCCCAGAAGCACGAAGCTGATGCCTGAAGATGACGAATGAGACTTCGTTGAAACGTCGCCAAGACACTTCAATTTTACACGGAGAAAACCCAACAACCAAAGACCTATATACAAACACCGTGAAAACCTCAGAAAACAAATATATATATATATGTATGTATGTATGTATGTATGTATGTATGTGTATGTATGTATGTGTGTGTGTGTGTGTATGTATATGTATATGTATATATATATGTATGTATATATATATGTAGGTCTTTGGTTATTCGGGTTTTCTCCCGCGTAAAATTGGAAGTGTCTTGGCGACGTTTCGACGAAGTCTCATTTGTCATCTTCATGAAGATGACGAATGAGACTTCGTCGAAACGTCACCAAGACACTTCCAATTTTACATGGGAGAAAACCCGAATAACCAAAGACCTACATACAAACACCCGCGAAAACCTCAGAAAACAAATATTGCACCTCTACGAGGAGGAAATCCACCATCTGACCAGGACCTATAAATGAAGATGACGAATGAGACTTCGTTGAAACGTCGCCAAGACACTTCCAATTTTACGCGGAAGAAAACCCGAATAACCAAAGACCTACATACAAACACCCACGAAAACCTCAGAATATATATATATATATATATAACCCCGCTAAGAAGGATTTTCATCTATTATGAAAATATTATGTATCTGAGAATATGATTTCATTGTTGAGGTATTAATGATTTAAGACAGGAGCCAAAATATCAATCAAGTCACCTCCAATTATTGTTTGTTTATTTATATCAGAAGCATCACAGTTAAAATAAGGTATGATGTAAAATTCAGAATATAAAACACAAGATTAAAATATGTATAAATTAAACAGATCTTGCATAGAAACTAGCAACGTTCACTGGTACCTCCGATGATTATAAAGTTGACTGAAAATAGTATCTATTTATACTGAAGAATCTGTAGTTGGATTCATATGTTTACATATTTAAAAATCCTAAGCCATGATCATATAACCCCAAATACAAATTACAGAACAAGCACCTGGTATTTTAATAATCAGTTTAGATAATCTAATTAAAGCAGTTTTTCTGGCCTGTTTAAAATCATCACTGACATAAATCCTGCCCACCCAAGTTTTCTGGAATAGCTATCTCCCTTTAACAGAAATTTAAATTATTTGCAAGAAAAAAAAATCCTCCTGGGTTTTTTTCCCGATCTCTTTAAACGTGGCTAGTCTATGCTTGACAGAAGATTCCAAAACTTAAATCTGCATGTTATAAAGGACATTGCCATTTGATATCATCAATACAATGATATCAATCAGTACCCTCACATCCTGGACATAAACTGTTTATATATATATATGTATGTATATATGTATGTATGTATATGTTTTCTGAGGTTTTCGCAGGTGTTTGTATGTAGGTCTTTGGTTATTTGGGTTTTCTCCCGCGTAAAATTGGAAGTGGCGACGTTTCAATGAAATCTCATTCGTCATCTTCAGGCTTCAGCTTCGTGCTTCTGGGAGCAATTTGATTGCTCCCAGAAGCACAAGCTGATGCCTGAAGATGACGAATGAGACTTCGTTGAAACGTCGCCAAGACACTTCCAATTTTTATATATATATATATATATATATATATATATATATATATATATATATTTGCATTTATATCTTTTGCAAATATATATATACCCTCATATCCTGGACATAAACTGTTTTAATTCCTACCTTCAAAACAACGGTACAGAGCACTGCACACCAGAACAACTAGACACAAGGACAGTTTCTTCCCAAACGCCATCACTCTGCTAAACAAATAATTCCCTCAACACTGTCAAACTATTTACTAAATCTGCACTACTATTAATCTTCTCATCCTTCCCGTCACCCATCTCTTCTCACTTATGACTGTATGACTGTAACTTTGTTGCTTGTATCCTTACGATTTATATTGATAGTTTCCTGATTGCAACCTATGACTATCATTAAGTGTTGTACCTTATGATTCTTGATGAAAGTATTTTTTTTCTTTTATGTACACTGAGAGCATATGCACCAAGACAAATTCCTTGTGTGTCCAATCACCCTTGGCCAATAGAGAATTCTATTCTATTCTATTCTATTCTATTCTGTTCTGTTCTGTTCTATTCTATTCTATTCTATTCTATTCTATTCTATTCTATTCTATTCTATTCTATTCTATTCTATTCTATTCCGTAATGCCATTAGCAACCACTCAAATTACAAAAGTGATTCATGCCCAATTCTCACACTTGTGACTGTTGCAGAATATCTGGATTGCATTAGAAAAAAAAAGTCATCCCCCAGGAATTAAAAGTAAAATAATATAAATGATATTATTAATGATGCAGTCAAAATTAGAATCTCTAAATCCCAATCCCATCTTGCCTGCTGCACAAATTACGAATATTTTTACTGTTAGTTCCTAATGAACCAATGAAAAAGGAAAGGAAAGAAAGTTTGGCAAAGATTAACTACAAAAAAAAAAAAAAAAAAAAAACAGGGGGGAAAGGGAAGAGGGGAAGAAAAGGAGAGAAGGGGAACAGGAGAAGGAATAGGAGAAGGAAAAAGAAGATGGGAAAAAGCTGAATACATAGAAAAAACTTTCTTTTATGTAAATTTGCCTTTTAACCAGATCATAGAGGAAAACAAAACTAAACTGTAAAGCCAGAAAACCTAACAATGAATAAAAATAATCAAAAAAGTCTAGAATGTAGAGAATAAATGATACTCATCTTTCATCAGTAGAAGTAAGATTTTTTTTCCCCCCAATCAAAAGATGGCCAGAAATCAGATCAAGTTCTTCTCTTGAGTAATGTTTTTTTTTTCCTCCTATGTTTTGGATTTTATTAGTAAAACCGAGGAAAAATACGTGAGAGAGCGGTCCTTCTGTAAAACTTCATTTCCCACTGCAGATCTAAGGACTTGCGATAAACGTCTGAGGCTATTGTATGAAGGAAAAGCTGGAATGCAATAAAACATCTCCTTATCCAATCTTTGTCAAGGGCTTCTGCAGGGTGTGGTAGAAAAACGCCAAGATGGTGACCACACAGGTTCAACGGAAGCTCCTCCCATTTTTTTTTTAAAAATGTGTGATACCCAGAAAACCAGATGGAGATTTAATCATACCCGTGTGGCTGTCATTACAATTGAGAACATCCTTGATCTGCATGCAGAGCCAATATTCTTGAATTAAAATTTGGGCACTGTTTGGACTTTTTGCAGGTCCCTCTGGAATTCCAAGAACATCTAGGAACAATCCAAGGCAGCTGAGAGTCCAAAGATGATATTTAAGCCTTTAAATTATTTACACCTTAATTAAAAAAAACCCTCCCTTTCTATGACCCTGTAATTGCTTAATTCGAAGTAGAGCGGAGGCGACTCAATGGAGCTGAGCATTTATAGGCCGGATGCCCTTCCTGACACCTATGAGGAGTTCAGAGCAGATATTTTTTCCTTTGAGATCTGTCACTATCTAGGATTGAATTCTCATTCTTACAAATGGGAGGCGAGTGTCTTCACCACTAGGCCACCTCGCTGGCTGCATTTACATCTTAATTACCTTCGCTAAATCAGTGATAGATACTTTAAAAAAAAGTTTTTTTATTAATAATTCAAGTTTTAAAAACGAAAACAATGCACATTGCTCAATATCTCGGATTTCTAACATTTACATATAATTCAAATTAATAAATAATATATTTCTCGATCTATATACAAATTTACATGTATCCTACTTCATTACATTCAAGTATACAGTGTGTTACTTCCTAAACAGCTATACATATATCCAATAAACCTATATTTTACTAACAAAATCAATATACATTGACATATGCATTTCCAGATATTCGCTATCCCTTCTTTTTGGCATTTTTCCTCTTGGATAGACACTTTTCACTGTCTTCCTTTGAAATTCTGTCTTCTATGGGACATTAAACGTGGACATTAAATGTCTACGGAGATTCTCAGTCATCCAGGTCCTGGTTGTCCCAAAGGTGCTTTTTCAAGAAGCAAATGGACTTTCTGGTTTTTCTTTGAAGATGTTTCACTTTTCATCCAAGAAGCCTCTGGAAACGTCTTGGATGAGAAGCAAAACACCTTCAAAGAAAAAAACAGAAAGTCCAATTCTTCAAAAAACACCTTTGGGATGTGGACATTAAAGTGTTAAGAGAATTGTCTTTTTCCCTGTACAGGCCCGAAAACAGCTTGAAGTGCAAAATGTCTTCTATATTTGTTGCTCTTGGTTGCCACAGTCATCCTGCAGCTTTCTCAGTTACCTTCTTAGGGAAGGTAGCTTCCTGTCAACTCTGCCAAATAAACGTATCATAGGTTATTTAGAGCTTCAAAACTTAACAGAATTAAATCTTCAGCCAGCATATTGATATATTACAAGCACGCTATAAATCAAAGTTGGCAGTCTTTTTCAGGTGTCAAATGGAAGTGAAATAAAGGGCCAAATTCTCTCAAGGTCACGAGCTGTCAAATCTCGAAAAAAAAATGTGGTGATGTCATTCCCAAGTTCTTGTATGCTGCCACACGAAAATGTCAAAACTTCACAAGAACTTGCCCAAATGAAGGAGAAAAAGTGGGAGCACCTGAGGGGGGAGTTAAAAGAGGGATCAGCTTAGAATCTCTGCGTAGTCAGAAGCAAACTAAGTCCAACCTTCCTTGATTTCCGTTGACCCTTCCGTTCAAATTCTTATCAAACTTATTAGTTGAGAAGATTCCTGCGTGTAGACTTTTAGCAATAAATCAACTGAATTGAATTTTCACCTGTGGATCTGGTCTTTCACGCCCGACAACAACAGCTCCAAAATTTCGTTGGTTTTTGAAAGATGTTAGTGATCTTGCAGAGATTTATTTATTCGTGTACACGTGGTCCTCGGCTTGCGACCGTCATTGGGTCCCAAATTTTGGCTGCTAAGTGAGACATCTGTTAAGTGAATTTTGCCCCATGTGGGTGTGGCGTTTTTTAAGCGTATCACTGCAGTTGTTGTAAAATGAATCTGGTTTTGCTCGTCAGAAACTTGAAAAAGGAGGATTGTGTGGCCCCGGGACACTACAGCCGTCATAAATGTGAGTCCATTGTCAAGCATCCGAATGCAAATCATGTGACCGTGGGGATGCTGCAATGGTCGTAAGTGTGAAAAAATAGTCACAAATCACCTTTTTTAGTGCTGTTAGAACACTCGAACGGCTCACTAAGCAAACTGTTGTAAATTGAGGACTACCTGTATTGGGGTAGATTTGATCCTGGGGTCCCCACCCTTTTTTTAAAAAAATCAATCATTATTCATAATTAGGGTTAGGGTTAGGCAGGGGACGCGATGGCTCAATGGCTAAGGCACTGAGCTTGTTGATCAAAAGGTCAGCAATTCAGCGGTTCGAATCCCTAGTGCTGCATAACGGGGTGAGCTCCCATTACTTGTCCCAGCTTCTGCCAACCTAGCAGTTCGAAAGCAGGTAAAAAAGGCAAGTAGAAAAATAGGGACCACCTTTGGTGGGAAGGGAACAGCGTTCCATGTGCCTTTGGCATTGAGTCATGCTGGCCATGTGACCACGGAGACGTCTTCGGACATCGCTCGCTCTTCGGCTTTGAAACAGAGATGAGCACCGCCCCCTAGAGTTGGGAACGACTAGTATATATGTGTGAGGGGAACCTTTCCCTTTCCCTAGGGTTAGGCAACAACTTTTACTTTTCACTGACTGTATGAATGCAAACCACAACGGTGGGAAACGAGGAATGTGTGCATGCACACCAGCGTGGAGTCGATCAAGATCATACAAGCAGCAAATTATTTGCTTTGCATATTTCGCTTCCAGCTTTCCTTTGCTCGTATATCTTACTCTAGAGCTGGCAAGTTATCTTGTTTCCTGGGGCTCTTAAACTCTGAGCAAAACTTTTCTTTGTTGCTTTTGAGTTCTTGTTCTCCAAGAGCTGAACAGCCTTGGTTCCCAACTGGAATTTCCCAAGAAGGCCAAGAGATGCTGGGCAAGAGATGGTGACTTGATGGTAGACAT